>NC_090889.1:17848459-17858459 GCF_036669925.1 Montipora capricornis
TTCTCGCAGCTCTACAATGCAGTGCTTCTAATGCCTTAAAACCTTCCTTATTTGTGAGACCTCCCCATACTGATATACCATATACGATCGACGGCATAATAACTCTAAAATACAAGTCTAATAACATATTCTTTGGAAGAAATCTGCTACGTTTTAACACGTTTAACTTATCAACAAAGCCTTTTTTAACAACACTAGCATGTTTAGACCAGTTTAGTTGATCATCTATCAATACGCCTAATAGACGAGAGTGTGTAACCCATTTGATGGTGTGCTGGGCCAACGTTAACTCTTTCAATGGGCCAGTGAATCTTCCACGATGGAGGATCATTGCTTCGCATTTCTTTGGATGAGGCACAAGGGAGTTTGTTTTGCACCAGTATAGAAGCTCTTCTAAAGCTTTGTTAAGTTCAGAAATTACTGCGTCGATAGAATCGCCAATGCAATATAGGGTAGTATCATCAGCACACATGTAGGTTGTCGCAGTGGTTATAGCTTCAGCTAAATCACTTGTGTAAAGAGAAAATAAGGTCGGTCCTAGAACGGAGCCCTGCGGTATTCCACATTTAACAGTGTTAAGATCTGATGCTATACCAGTTAGGACAGTATATTGTTTTCTATTGTCAAGGTAACTACGCAGCCAGTCGAGTAGCACTCCATTAATTACAAAATCATTTTCTAATTTACGTAATAGCACATTATGGGAGACACAGTCGAACGCTTTCTGGAAATCTACCAACACCGTTAAACCAACAACTTTATTTGAATCAATGGCACTCCTCCAAATCTCTGTCATATGTACTAGCAACAGCTCTGTAGAATATCCTCTCCTGTAAGCCCATTGTTTGTCTGTAATTAATTTATTTTCAATAAACGCTTGGTGAATGATAGAATTAAAACAGGATTGACTCTGGCAGTCTTCCAATGGCTAAAGCCGTAGCCATCTTTCAAACTCATATTGTAAAGGAGGATCAACGGGATTAGCAATGCATCTCCAGCTTCCTTGACTATTTTCGGTGATATGTCGTCGGGCCCTGTCGCTTTATTTGTTTTGAGATTAGCTACTTTTTTCTATATGGCCAATGGCTATAGTGCAATGTTATTGACACAAGGAACAATCTTAGTTGACGTGGCCAAGCCAGATAGATATTGGGGCTGGAAACTGCCAGCCAGTTTCTCTCGGATGTTAGAGAAGAAATTATTGACTAGGGTTTATTTTTTTTTACTCATCAACTGTAAGCGATCCATCCTCTCTTTTCAATGGACCTATCGCTTTCCTTAATTTAGGGTTATTCGCCTTTGAAAGCAGGTTCTAATACTCTGCAGTGGTTTTAACATCAGCTAATAGATCTTTAAAGTGCTTAGCCTTGGCTCTGCGTATATCAGCTGTGATTTCATTTCTAAGTTTCTTATATGCAGCCCATTTGCTAGGATCCTTTGTCCGGTTTGCCTCTTTGAATAATTTAAATCTGCGATTCATTTTGTGCCTAATTGTGTTATTAATCCACGGAGCAGACATACTTCTCACTTTCACATCCTTGAACGGAGCGCATCGTCTTTGTGATAAAAAATTTCCAAGATATGAAAAGGAATCTTTTTAATATCAGCCTTAAAATTCGCTGCATTAAAATTTTTAAAGTTCTTGTATCTAGGTTTTCCGTGTCCCATGCAGTAATAAAAATTGGTTCGCCTCATTTCTCCGAATCGACAATAATCAACGAGATCACAAGTGTTTTCCTGAGGGATAGCCACTGTTCAATTTCTGGCGATATTTGTTATGGAGTTTGATTTGCAAAACAAAATGAAAGATATTGCTTTAAAAAATTCCCATTAAGCTGAAGAAAATCAATTAACGCGTGATATTTTATGGAACGCCATAGCTCCCTTATGATACCTTGCATTATTACATCCGGTGCAATTTTCATCATACGCGGTGCTTATTTCATTATGTGGTGCTTATTCCTTAATATTCGGTGCCTAATGTAAGTTATTCTATGGAGTGCTTTCATCGTGATATGCGGTGCTTACGGCTTCATAATCGGTGCATGTTTTATCATGTTTGATGCTTGTTTCATTATATGTGGTGCTTATTTCATTACATCATCATGATGATTCAGCTTCTGTACATTGGGTGTGTGTTTCTTTATATTCAATGCTAATGTGTTTCATTATATTCAATGCCAATGTGTGTTTTATTATGTTCATTATATTCAATTTTCCTTATATGCCGTGTTTTATTTATTCGGGTTCCTATTTCTATGTATGCGGTGCCTCCTTCATTATATAGGCGGTACTTCATGCGCTCGGTGTAAACTTCGTTATATTCGGTGCTTTCATCATTATCATTTTCGGTGAGCTAGTATTTTTGGTCATGGGCCTTATAAAAGAAGCATGCTCCTAGCGTGTTTCGCATTCAAGATGGTGGCGTAGTCTCGTCAATACGTTGGTTTCGAATTGTGCAGCAACAAAAGAACAGAGTCGAGATTCAGGGGAATAATTAGCATTTTGTTTTGTTCAAAACAAATGAAAATGCAAATTATCCCCCTGAACCTTGATTCTGTTATTTTGTTACTGCATAATTCGAAACCAACCTATCACGAAATGTCATGGCGTGATTGAAGTGCTCTCTCGCGATAATGGAATTGATTTTAAACAAGTTGAGCCTGGGAATCCTGATAGAAAGATTCCAAGCTGAAAGAATTTACCAGGGGCTCGTTTTTTCAATCTCGGAAGGTAACCTAACTTCACTCGGCATTTCTACAATCGGGGCCCGAGGAAAGGAGGGGGAAGGGGGGGGGGGGGGGGGGGGGGTTAGGGTCGAATGTTGGTTAGGTATCCGTCGACACTCGGCCGATACCTTATCGATACTTCACCGATAGTCCACCGATGCCTTATTGATACTCAGTCGATACTCAGTCGATACTCGGTCAATATCTTGTTTACTGGAGGTAGTGTTGGCCGACACTTTGGACCGATACTCGACCGATACGCAGTCGATACGTCGGTCGTGTATACACGAAAGTGTGATTTTTTTTTTTTCTGATCTGACAAAAACGACTTCCGCTTTAAAAAGACAGTATAACGGGAACGCTATTTCTTTTAACGTAGCTTGCAGCAGTTTCTAGCATTTTTCATTACTTCTTCTTTGATAGATAGATACTACCACCGCTTTTCATCAGATGCTAAAATAAGGGCATCAAATAAATGCCCAGTCAATGATGAACAAGTTATGACCATTTTCGTGACTTTAAAAGTTACCATAGCGACGGTGTAACCTGTTTACAACACCCTTAATCTAAGCTTTAAGTAATTACAACTCCAAAACGCCCGTTTGGACGACCGCCATGTTGTAATCAGCATATGCAGATTAATTTTTTTCAGAGAGTCTTGAATAATGGGGAGAGGGTTCACTGAGTCACCATAAATTCTCTTAAATCTAAAGTGGCTCTGAACTCCCTTCCACACTTTTTTTAACTTGGCAAAAGGCAGCATTTAAATTGCTAATCATAATTCGATAATAAAAGGATCACCGAACTTGTTTTAAACCTAATTAAAACTAACGGTGTTTTTATTAGACTATACTATTGTTATGGAAACCTTTAAGCGTAAAAAAAAAAAATGCAATTATTTGTGACCCTATAATTAGACATTTCTTTGATGCCACTATTATATCATCAACTGAAAAGTTCAGTAGTATAGAAGTGCTGACAAATGCTCAAGACCGTTGTGAGCCACTTTAAGGGCGTTAGGAAAATTTCAGTCCTATCCGTAATTATTTATTTCGCAGCGTAGAAACTGTCATCGGGAAAGAAAGGCAGAAGTTTTATTTCTTCCTTATATCTTTTTAACACCACGCGGTAATCTGATAAGGTAGCTCGACAGCGTTGCTCGATAAGCATCACTGATGGCTTCCCTTGACGGCTCCCTTGACACTCTCTTTCCATCCCAATAACATTGATGAACTTTTCCCGGTGGATAATGCTTAACTCGCAAATGCCAGTGAAGTCCCGTAGGGTGTTCCTGGCCACACCATAGATCTTCATGGCCTGAGCTAATGAACACTTTCTGTTGTTCATCACCTCTAGGACACCTTCATAACGGGTATGGATCCTCTCTAGATCCAGGCCAGTCACCGTAAGGTATAACATAAAGTATCAATTAAGCTGTAACTCAAATAACATAATTTCAACCCAGTGGTTGTAATTGCTTCTAATATCACACAAAGCATAAATGAAGAGCCGTACCTTAATGTGAATAGGAGGTTATTCTATGAGCTTTATGTCTTAAACTGATGAACACTCAATAGCTATCGTTTTTACAAGAGGAAATTAAAAACATTGGCTCTTACAAAATTGAAGCTCATGCATTCCTGGCCATCCACTCAGTTGAAGACTATTTTGTTAGAAGCACAAACCAAAATATAGAACGAAGGAAGTTGATTGAAACCACTTGATTGATTGATCCGCAACCCCAAAAATGACTCTGACACCTGCGTGTTAGGAAGAGGATGATATTGGCTATCAAAGAGCGCAAAATGTCTGTGTTGCAAAAACGCTAACGAGCCCATACATTATTTGTAACCTTTTGACTTTTTAAACCCACGTCACACAAAAAGTAATATATCTGGCCACGTGGGTTCCAAATTCTAGTGACACGGGTAGTTAATCGTGCCATACCCTTTCAATAATTTTGTAGCACGATCGGAGACTGTAGCCTGTATGCTAACGAGGCAAATATTGCAAACAGAGATTTACCTACTTACTACCTTCATTTCCACTGGTATATACGCAGCTATAAGAGAGCCATAACTTAAGGCACGAACTTCTGTACCTTTTCCCCATTGTTTGTCTCGCCACCATAGGTGTCATCAGCCTCTCCCTTCTTTAAACTCCCTAACTTCCATTTGTTCTTTCCCTCTGTCCTTTTCTCCTTGTCCGTCTTGAGTGCGTTTCTCAAATTTGTATCCCTCTATTCCACCTACAAGATAAATTTGTTCCGGCGGGTTAGACAAAATAGGCTTCTGCTCATGAAGTAGTTTTTCGGAAGGTCGAAAAGATGAGAAGAGCATCTTGTCACTCTAATCCCATGTAATCCCAAAACAAACTTTCTCACCGAAAAATTGTACAGGACAAAGTAAAAACGGTTCTTTACTGGTTCGCGTCCAATTTCCTGTCGGCTAAACCACCGCACAAGGCGTTCAGCTAGTTGGGGCGTAATGCGCTTCTGCCCTATTTATTTGTGTGCTATTTTTCACTCGGCGCCCCAACTAATGGAACACCTTGTTCTAACTTGTTCTGGCTAATTGATTCGTTTCATTTCGGTTTTATTTTATCACTCGTTTTTTATTCTTTTCATTTTAGCGTTCACTTTAAGGGTAAAATCTATTGTAATTAATGAGTAAGCATTTGGCTTTTAAAAATGACAAAACTGTGGATACAGTGTGGCCCAGTGGTTAGGGCGCTTGCCTTGAGATCCGGAGATCCCGGGTTCAAGACCCACTCTGACCACTCGCTGAATTTGTTCCTGGTAGTCCCTGGTTCAACTTCCCAGCTGCACTTGTAAATAGCCAACTGGTTTGCCTCCGGCCAGTTGGGATTCTTAACAGTTGTTGTTGTTGTGTTCTGTTGTTTCGTTGATTGTTTCATTGGCCCTGAAAAGCCCCTATGGGGAGCGGTCAATTAAGTATGTATGTATGTATGTATGTATGTATGATGTACGGTAAGCTTTGGTTTCCGTTACCATTGAGTATTGAAACTTGTAAGTGTTTCCGGAGAGCACTTGCGGACAACTTAGGTAAAATTAGGTGGGTTTCATCATTCTGTTGCAAACATAAGTGCGACCTTCTTTTTTAAGACGAACAGCTTGACCAACAATATAAACGACAACGAAGAAGCATTTGCCCTACGATTGATCCGCGTGGCATGTTAGATACATTAATGTCTCTTTCAGTGAAAACTATCCACTAAGGTGCAGTATTGCGGTTTATCAAAATACCTTGATAGGATGTTATTTGTTTGAGACTTGATATTTGGATATTTTATTGATATTTGGGTGATAATAGAATGATAATATCGAGGAATCATTTTCATCATAATGTGCATGTCAAATATTAAACTATCATTATCATTTGAGATTATCATGATAGTTGCTCAATAATTTTCGCTTGCAAATTCTGTAATTGTCGCCATCAAATCTTTAATTTGAAAAAGTGGTAAATTGAGATATCCAAGTATCACTCTCAAATCTTGAGAATAGCATGGAAAAATATATTTCTGAATAGCAAGCTATATCATGTATCACTCTCATTCTCAAATCATGTCTTACGCAAGTGATTTTATCATGTAACAAAGAAGAACAGACACTGACAGTGATTGTTTGATATATCATGATAATATCAAAATTCTCTAATAAAGCTGGAGAATACCACAATTGATCACTCTATTACCGGGTAGAAGAAAACCTTACTTAATAAAAATGTTGTGATAATATCATGATTTATCACTATATCACAGGGGGAAGAAGAAATTCTTACTTAATTAAATATTCTGATAATATCATGATTTATCACTATATCACAGGGGGAAGAAGAAATTCTTACTTAATTAAATATTCTGATAATATCATGATTTATCACTATATCACAGGGGAAGAAGAAATTCTTACTTAATAAATATTCTGATAATATCATGATTTATCACTATATCACAGAGGAAAGAAGAAGTTCATACTTAATTAAATATTCTGATAATATCATGATTTATCACTATATCACAGGAGGAAGAAGAAAATCTTCCTTAATTAAATATTCTGATAATATCATAATAAATTATGCTTATATGATAAAAACCTAATGCGGAATATCAAAAATCAGTCCCTTATAAAACCATTGATTAATCATGATATTATCAACATTGCTTACAAGAAACATACAAGATATTTCTTGATATATCATAAGTGATAATTAGTCATGATATAGTGATAAACCGCAATGCTGCACCTCTCTCAAACTATCGCATATCAAGTACGACTACTTTTTAGGACTGGGACAAGGTCAAAAACAGACCGAGACATTTAAACAGGTGGTCGTACTGCCCAGGCCAAGGGGCAGAACAATCCAAGACAAATCGCATATCTATGAACCTTTTGACTCCAGATAACAATGCGTTTTTGATTGGCCATTGTGTTTTTCTCTGAGAGTTAGCCCCGAATCGAACTGGACTACAACATTTCAATGCTACGGGATAACTTTGCAGAAATTTGGCATCGCACTAGGGCGCTAGTAGTATGTGCAAAGGTATTGACCTTTTGCTACTTTTCGTCGTATGTGTTTGGGTAGGCCTTTCATACGAATGAAAGCGGTCTTTGGACGAAACCTCGGAGCTAGTGTGAAAACGGAGAGTGGGACGTGGAAGAGACTTGCGCGCAACCCAAATTGTATGAAATTTTAATGTTGTGAAAGTCGAGTTTCACAAGAAATGACAAACTTTGGCGATTATCCGGGAAATTTCAGACGGTCCTAGCACCACCTTTGGTATGTTTAATTCTGGAGCGCCACTTTCAACACGTTCTCTTTTGCGGCTTTTGACTTCCGTACAAGGAACACTCCATACGTAAATCCATTACGTCAGTAGTGTTAGTTATACCCGTAACTGATGCATTTTATTCGCAGAAAAAAGCGAAATTAAATCGGGAATGATTTTTACCCTTTTGAAAACTTCAGTTAAGTGGGCTAAACCTTGTTTCTGAAGCAATAAGAACCATCAAAGCCGTCTTGACCTCCACGCCACAAGAGGCCGCCATCTTGAATGCGAAGAATCGAAAAGCACGCGTTTTCTTTTCTCGACAGATGGTCAAGGGGAATGTGATTTGTGCGCCTGGATTGTATGAAGCTGGGAGCATGCTCCCTTTGTAAGGCTGATGAGCAAAAATACTGGCTCACCGAGTATAATGATGAAAGCACCGAATATAACGAAGTTCCTACAGAACGCATGAAGTACCGCCTATAATGAAGAAGGCACTGCATACAAAGAAATAGGTACCGAATGAACAAAGTACCGTATATAATGATCAAAGCATTGAATATGATGAAACACACACCCAATGCAATGAAATAAGCACCACATGTACAAGGCGACCAATTTTCTGTACAAGGAACCCGCACTGGCGCCTAAAGAGCTGTGATTATCTCCGGACAGTGGCCCCTACGTCGCGGTAACTTAAGTCCCATTAGCTGACCTTAAAACAGTAGAATTATTTTTGTATTTAGCAAGAAGCTATACACGGTAGAATGTTTCACAAACCCGGCATATTTAAGAGTTAATACGATCGTTGTCTTGGCAGTTGTAGACTGGGTACAAGATGTGATTCCCGAAATGGAATGTAAACATTATGGGCTGCATTATGGGCTGCATTTGATAATAGTTACTTTATTTTAGAAGAACGGCTGTATAACTTATGTTCCATCGACTCGGCGTGCATGATATCTTATTTCGTCTTGAACCAGTAGCCTATGAGCTCCTCCTGCCTGAATCAAGCACCATTTTAGAAATGCTACAGCCACGCAGTAGTTCTCGTATACGTGTGCTCACGTCCTGCCAAAATCACTGAAATTATTAAGGTTTCCTTGGTTTTCACTGAGTAGAATTCGATGGCAGCGATGGAGTTGCAACAAGAACAGGTAAAAAATAGATCGTTTTCCTCCATAAGAAAACACATGTAAGCTTCTATTCTCAATAACAATTTGGAACCGTTTCTAAACAAATCCTTAAACAATGCGACTAAAACAAATGCTTCTTATATTTGGCATTTTTAAAAGACCGTAGTATTTCGATGTAAAGAATAAGCGACCCAATTCCAGAGACAGAATCTACTTGGTGCGTGAGTTCGAAGATTCAATACGGTGCCAGATATTCTTCGGAGCAATTCGGTTTTGTGATTTGATCGTTTGTTTGTCAAAATTTCTCCTGCAAATTGACCTTATATACAGCTGTAGATATGGGTATGTTTTGTTCGAGTGTGAAAACTTTTTTTTTTCGGGTGGGGGAAGGCCCGCCTCAATCCCCTTGCATCGTCGAAGCTCGTTTGTTCGGCGTTCGCTCGCACAAAACCGCCACCTTTAAATTATTGTTTCTTTAAACGGTTGTCATCCTCATTAGCGTTATTTTAGAGCAAAAATTCTTTTGAATTTTGTTCACGCTAACGAGGCTAGCCGTTGAGGATCATCAGCGCAAACAAATCAAAGACAAAAAAAAATATTGTAGTGGTCGCCATTTATGAACACCGAGTATGAGCCGCAAGTGTACATGTGCTGATTTTAAGAACGCTCCACAGTTATTGTCATTTTTACGTCATCGAGGGGGCTTCAGGTGCTCACTGGATCTCTTGGTCAATGGGCTGTTAAATTTCGGCTTTTGTTCGGGCGGCCGAATTGGTGTACGAATGTGCTCGAAACGGAAGCGCGAAGCGCACGTGTCACAGGCTCGAATCTACCCTTCTCTCTTATTCCATTATTTTAAGGGGTATTTCTGAATTTTCCATTGAGTTATCAAAATTAAAGTATCAAAAGTCGTAGTAGAATTTATCAATGAGACGTCTCACAGAGACTTCGATTTATTGTCATAATTGTTAAGAGTGATCAATGAGTCGATGCAACATCAAACATTATCAACTCTTGGCCATAACTCCATAACCAATGATTTTACTAATACTGTTAAGCATCTCTCATTAAATTATTTATGTACCTATTTTAGTTTTGAATAACATCTCTTGTAATTAGCTGCACAGTTAGCTAGCTACAGACACGTGCTATAATCCATGCTGCTCTAACATAAAAACCAGAATCGAGATTCATGAAACAGCTTTGTAGACCCCGAGAAAGAATTTGACAAAGAATTTTGAATGAGCAAGAGCATTGGTTGTGCGTAGGGTTTCTTTTAGGATGCAGTGATGTGAAAAATTAAAAAACTTAATTATCGTGGGCTACTGGAAATGTGGGTTAGGC
>NC_090889.1:17865959-17873459 GCF_036669925.1 Montipora capricornis
ACAAAAAGAGGATTTTAACTCCTTTATCCCAGCAAAGATTACAACATTTCCGTGCGCAAATTCCGCGCTAGTTGCTCGGAGGTGAATAATTAACAATTATCCTGCGAAATGGCGCGGAATATTGGCTGATACTTACAATAGCCGACGAGTTTCAGTGAAAAAAACACTTGCAACAAAAGGCATACAGCGCGATAACAAGCACGGTGACCCCATCTTTTTATTGCATGTTTTTAATGTCCTGTGTTTTTTTTTTTTTTTTTTTAATGTTTAAGGCGAATGGCTGACCTCCAGGTAGGGTGAGTATACTGGCCACAAGACATAGCGACTAATCAGTCAACGACAACGGTTCACCTTAAACGGGGGGTGCACCAGCACGTCAAAAATCACCAGGGAATGGAACTTTGCTCCTACAGACGAAGAAAAGGAAAGGAAAGGAACTTTATTTAAGTGTCTAGTAGATTTAGCGCTAGGGCACTAATTGGGGACACTGTAAAGTGAAATTAACAATTAACACAACAAGTCAAATGTTGGTTTTTGAGGAGAGGGGAAACTGGAGTACCCGGAGAAAACCTCTCGGTGCAGAGTAGAGAACCAACAAATTCAACCCACATATGACGCCGAGTCCAGGAATCGAACCTGGGCCACATAGGTGGGAGGCGAGTGCTCTCACCAATGTGCCATCCCTGCATGCCGAAGAACAAGGGACAAACAAACAAGGAATTGCATTCAGGAGACGCCTCGTCCGACTTAGACTCCAAAATGACAATTCAACGCTAAACACGACGAACACATAACTAGACAACAAACACGAGAGGCAAAAGGACAAAAAAGAAAAAAAAGCCGAACTGGGCAACGGCGAATGACAGGCCAGGCGAGGCCACCTGTTGAAAAGACTCATCCTGCAAAGGCAGGTTCACCACGAATATGCAACCAGAAAGAGAGGAAATAACAGGGCAACAGCAAGGCAGACTAAAAGCTAGCGAGATAAAGGAAACAGAGCAGCGCAAGAACAAGTGATTCTTTTGTCAAAATATACTGTTAATTAACGATTATTCGCCGAAGGCGAAGTGATTATCGGTGAATATTCACCAATAATCACTTCGCCTTGGGCGAATAATTGTTTTAGTATAAATACACAGGTAATTATTTCAAAAAAGAGAAAAAAAGAAAACATTTCAACGCGAAATCATCTTCACTTACAGTGGCAAAACGACTCCTGGCAGCCATTTTGTCCGTGGAGGTGATTATCGGCTGATAATCCGAGATAGCGAGCCAACGAGAGCGCGCAATTTTGTATAATCACCTGTGTATTTATACTAATACCTAATAAGTACATGTACAGTACAACATAAGGCAATTGAGTTTTTCCTTTACTGATTTTTCTATCCAGTTGGTATATCAGTTTCAACAGTCACATCCTTTAATAACTTCTTGAAATCAAAAATGCAAAAGACATTATTTAATTGAGGCATCAACAGGTTCTCCCTAAAGCTTTTGAAGACTCCCTAAAAAACCCTTACGAATCCCTTTAAATTCCTAATGGTGTTCATATGCGATGGTAACTAATTTATTGTAATTACTGAGTTCCCCCAAGCATCTTAATTAGATATTTGAGGATCTTTCAAGGATCCTAAGGACATCATCACTGACTCTTTGAGGATCTTTACAACTCCTGATTACAATTGAAGATATTTAAAGAAATTTCAAAGATTTTCAAGGATCCTTGAAAGATTCTCATCTTCAAAGATCTTTTGCAGGTCGTTGTCGATCTTTAAGGATCCTTGAAGATCCTCAACTGAGATCCTCTGAGATTTTTCACCAGGGCAGTCCGACATCTTGTGCTATGTTTATTGAACCAATTAAAGTTTCTCCAGTAAAACGATTCTCAGTTTCGCCAAGTTTCCATTCTGACATCACTTGGACTCGAGTAGCCCTCCAGCCTGAGACTTCCGTTTCACGGAAAGCCTCGGCAAGAACTTCTGTGCCCACTTCCGGTTCTAGCACCGCCAATGATCCTATCAAACGTGAAGTAAACATCGTTTTCAATTACCCCTGCGCCGACGTTTAATTGGGTTACTTTTGCCAAAAAGGTCCGTCTTTAATTTTGCATTGTGTGACCAGCGTGAATCGGCGTTAGTTTTGACAGCTGATCCTTTGTCCAGTGAATCGTTTTGTGAGACAACAGAATTTGCATCCTTGCCTCTTTCAGACCCCAAAACAAACTCTGATAACTTTGCGCGCAGCCCAAACACGTCTAACGTCTAAAGGTACACGTAATCAGGACGTGAACTTGAAAGCTCCCGAAGAATCGAAATGCAAAGGGACTCGGTCGAGTTTGGGACTGTCGTGGACGTGAGTAACTGGATACTAAGGTTGGATTCCAATATGGCCGACGAATGCGCTTTTCTGTGAGGATCATGGCAAGTAATGACGATATACAGTGCATATTATTTTGTGAATTTCATCCGATTGCTGGGCCCAAAATCGTTCATCAAGTGAGTTAAAGTTTTGTAGAATTTCCACCATACTACTTTTGGAATTGAGGGGAAAGGGAATCTAAGAGAAGCCGACAAAAATGTGAACCCATTTAAAGGTTTGTCTCGAAAAGGTGAAGACAAGGTATTAGAATTAAGCGAATTTAATTTTTTGCTTTACTGGAGAATAATCCGACACCCAAAGCCGTATCCTGAAAATTGCGGGATAAAAAGGTTCAAGATCAGCAAGACCACCCCCAATTCGAAATATGCTGAGTTTTAGACAGTTTCGTTACCAGTCTCTCTCTTCTCCCGTCTCCTCTCCGTGAGACAATGACTGTTTGAAAGAAATATAGGGATGGGGTGGTCTTGCCTACCTCGTATCCGTGTATCTGCATAATTTATCCACTCCATTCCACTCTATGAGTATTTTGAGGGGAGGTGTGATCATGTATCTATGTATCCAGCAATTTTCAGTGTGTAGCTTGGAGTGGTGGAGGTATTCTGCAGTTACTCCAAAATTTGGAATGTTGAAAGAGCCATGCACAACACCTTGAATCAAAGCACCAATTTCTCAGCTCAACAGAGAGATACTTGACAGAAAGGCATGTACGGCTTTATAAGGTTCCTGCGGCAGCTATTGATTGCCTGTCCATGAGCGAACTTGAAGCACAGTTTACAGACAGCTGGAATACGCTGCATACAGGTTTTGCTAATTTATTAATGTCAGGAATTAACCTATCCATGCCTCAAATGCGCTAGATTGCCCCACATTGACAAGTAAAATGGTCTGGCGCTAGACAGAGTAAAATTCATCAAGTGTCACTCTCAGAGGTCAATGGGTTTAGAATCCTTTAGAGCAGGAACCAGTTACAAATCATCTGAAGCCTAAAATCAACATTTCATGCTTAGTTACGTGTAACATAATGGACAATTGGTAGGGTTTACATGGAAATTGGAAATAAAAAAAATCAGCTGATCATAGGTAGCTCACAGAGGGTATCACAAAACCAACCTGAATCACCTCAAGATGCAGTAAGTTTTCTTTACTTATCTTGCGCCTCACTCTGTACACTGTATATATAATCTATGTCACCCCATTTTTATTGCTCATATCCATCCACATCCATTTTCAACAATAATTGTTATGGATAATGATTGCTTATTGACTGCCAAAGTACAGGTTGAATGAAAAATAATTAATAATTCTACTTATATGTGAGTCATTTATTCCCATTCTAGAGCACAGCAATAGACAAATTCAGCTAACTCAATGTTGTACCCAATTCAAAGCTTTTGGGAATAAAACATTTTGTTCCAAGTATTTCCATATCATTTAAATGTGAATGCTTCATTGTCGTGCAAATTCAACACACAAAGAATCTTAACCCCGAGAAATTTGAATTGGGTACAACATTGAGTTAGCCGAATTTGTCTATTCCCATTCTAGGGCACAGCAATTTTAGCTTAAATTACTTGGATGAAAATCTTTGTTGATGTTCTCAATGTTAATGGCTTATTCTCTTTGTAAACTTTCACACAGTATCCAGAGGACTACATTTCTAAAGAGGAGTTTGATTGTGTTGCTGTTTATATTATTCCAAAGCCAGAGCTGCAAAGCAAGCTGATTACCATGTAAGAATCCTTCTTTGACTCCCATCAATGAGCCACACAAGGTTTGCAGATGGTATGCAGTTTTGGGAGAGGGATTTGCTTATTAAATTTCAGTGTGCATCAATTGAATACCAATGTTCCACCCATACCAGGTTAAATACCAAATAGATACTCCCAAGCCAAGAGGAATTAGAGCATTGCTTACTTGACCCTGCTGACAAAAACCCTGATACTTCACTTCTGTAATCACTTCCTGATTTGTTTAATATGTTTGTACTACTGGCAATATGAAAACCATTGATCTACAGTAAACCAACTGCTACATCTTTAAAATTATCTATTAATGCCCTCCTACATGTACATGTATTGTCTCAAGTTTAGAGTTCAGGGGTTGGGAAGTCATTTGTGGCTGATATAGCTGGCGGTCATGGACAAAAGTGTTGAGACTTGAGGTAGCATCACTTAAGAGATAACCCCCCCTCCTCCCTATCAATGTTGGATTTTCCAGGAAAAACAAATGTAGGATGTATGCAGATGATACGCATCTAACATTTTCAAGCAATGATATAACTGCCATAGACGAGACTTTAAATCGAGATCTCGAGTCAGTCAATAATTGGCTTGTCTCTAATAAACTTACATTGAATGGAACTAAAATTGAATTTATGTTAATTGGCTCAAGGCAGCGATTAAATACTTTACTGAGACCTCCGCATCTTACCATTGGCGGTGTTCCTGTTAATCAAGTATCTACTGCAAAATCCTTAGGTGTCTATATACATGAAAATCTCTCTTGGGGCTCTCACATTGAGAAGTTAATTAAGAAAGTTGCCTCCGGTGTTGGCGCTCTTAAACGAATCCACTCTTTTGTTCCTTTTGAAACTCTGAAGATTATTTTCAATGTCTTAGTGAGGCCACACTTTGACTATTGCAGTGTTGTGTGGGGAAACTGCAACTTAACGCTTTCAAATAAATTGCAGAAGCTACAAAATCGTGCTGCCCGAATTTTAACTTTTTCCAGTTATGACACTGATGTTGAAGATTTATTTAGTAAACTTGGGTGGAGAAAATTAAGTTCTCAGTGTGAAATACAGAAAGCTATTATGGTATTTAAATCCTTAAAATGGTCTTACACCTGAGTATCTAAGTGAGCAGTTTGTTAACCGTTCTGATGTAACTGAATATCTATAGAGGGACTCAGTAAACAAACTTGCTGTTCCATTGCCCCGCACCAACTTTTTGAAAAACAGCTTTAGTTACAGTGGTGCGGTACTTTGGAACAGTTTACCTTCTGATCTGCGGCGGGCAGAATCTTTAAGTGACTTTAGTCATCTACTCAACTCATTTTATCCTCTTAAGTAATTTTTTTATTTTAGACACGGCATTCATGTAAAGCAGTTTTTATGGTTTTATTTGATGTAGGATTGGATATTGTTAGACAGTTAGATATAGTTAGTTTAATTATGTACATGTAATTACATATGAAGTAATAACTGATGAATATACCGTGTTGAAATAAAGTTCACATACATACATACATACAGGAAGAACATTGAATAAATTATGGGGGAGGGGGGGGGGGGCACAAGAGCATGATTTTTCCCAAATAGTACAGCCAATAGTTAGAATCATCATACAAGGTGTGAAGTTAAATGATGCATGCAACTGAACCTTCCCAACAACTTTTGACCAGGATTGTACTAATCTTACTTTTTTTTACTAAACAAAACAGGATGATTGTACCGTTTTTTTTTTTTTTTAATGAGTACCCGGTAAGCTGTGAATAATTTGCCTCCCTATTTACGGTTTCTTGCACTTGTGAGGACTGAATTGCAAGGGGTGCAACGTGCCAACATCATGCTGAAAACTTAATGTGTATTAGCAGGCCTTCTGATAGGGTGCGATTAAAAAATGCAAATTGTGCGATTTTTTCAGGGCAGATTGTGCGATTAGAAAGGCCAATTGTGCGATAAATAATGTAAATTATGCGATTTTTTTCTCAGCAATTTTGAGCTTGTTTTATAAGGTTTCAGGTTAAGAAAAACACTTATTTGCTGCCCTAAAGACATTTTGAACACAAAGGAACAGTAATTATGTATCTCAATCGACATTAGTTGGGATAAATTTAAAAAAATGAGGTCTTCTGCACTACCGGTGCACCACGTTAAAAGTTGAAAGGACACAGCGCTAACATGCCAAATGAATGATCAAGGTGCTTGTCAACCACGAACTTCCGAAGATGGTCAATCACAATAGGGCCATACCCCCATTTACACGAGAGAAAATAAGCCACGGCTTTCTCTGGCCGCGGCTTACAGAAGACTCAAATGTTCACGCCGCATAAATGGTACAAAATCTACGTTCACGTCTTTTTCAAGCACAGCTTATATTGACCTGGGAATATATATTCGTATAAATAGTTCCTGTTGCGTATTTTGTACACCATGGCCAGAGTAAGCCGCGGCTTATTTTCTCTCGTATAAAAGGCCCTAATATTGCACGACGAGAAAAAGATCAGTCCATTGTCCACGTGGAGCGTACCTGTGAGGTACTTTTCTTGCTCGATCGTCAGCTGTCAGATTAGGCGGAAGGTGGGAACTTCCTTCTTCGTCGAAGAAAAAGCGAGCGTTTTCACAACAAACTTATCCATGAGTAAGTTTTTATCAGTTTTCAACGAAAGAAACTACATGTACATTTTGCCGAAAAATATACAACTTCGCTTATTTTTCACAAATCTCTTCTCTCAGAGAAGGCAACTGTGTCATTTCAGTGGTGTGTATACAAGGGCGTGTTTGTGTTGCACCAATAGAAGGAGACTCGTACCAGGTCCCGACACGAAAAATAGAGCCTTGAACTTCGAATGTTTACGAAATCGAAGGTGACAAAGGTTTTTTAGCCTTTTTCCAAGATAAATCATCTTTAAAATGGCGTATTTATGCAGGAATTTTTAAGAAACGTGTTGATTTATGTTTCATTTTATGAATTTTGTGCGTCCTTTTGTGAATTATGCGATTTTTCGTGAATTGTGCGATCGGATGCGATTTGAGGTCGATTGTGCGAAATCGCACCATCGCGTAATATCAGAAGGCCTGTATTAGGCACCTCTCACAATGGCTGTATGGTCCATGTTGGATCTCCAAACCCAGCACCACAGTCAGGTGTCATTTTCTTATGAGGGAGGGAAACCACATTATTCAGAGGGAAAGCCTTGAATCAGGCTGTGATGGTGGAGGTCAGAGCTGTGAGGCTGATACATTTACAATGTAACTACTACTCCAGCTGGACTCCCCAAAGTGCACTGCATGCTGCACAGAGTTTTACCATTGGGTCTCCCCTTACGTGTTTGCTCACGTAACACTTTGGTTCCTTTGGGCAAAGGGTACTCTAAATGAAAATGCACAATGAAAGTATC
>NC_090889.1:17878459-17898459 GCF_036669925.1 Montipora capricornis
CGGTGTCCTTTGAATTTCACGCCTCTACTAAAGCTACCCATAGAGTAAAAAGAACAGTGTACGATTATCGTAATGGAGACTTTGACGGTCTCAGAGGAGCTCTTGAAGCCCTGAATTTATGCAATCTTATTCAAGACAGCGACGACATCAACTCTGACTGGACTTTTTGGAAGGACGCATTTATGAGCGCGGTCTCGGATTTTATTCCAACCAAAAAGATTAAAGGAAAAAACACCCCGCCTTGGATCACGAGTGAAATCATCCACGCTCTGCGGAAAAAGGAGGCTGCTCGCTCAAAGTTAAAAAAATCTCCTACTGACCATCAACAACAGAAGTATCGCGAATTACGAGCAAAGGCCAAGTCTCTTATACGTGAGAGCCGTGAGACTTACTTCAGCTCCCTCGATTCAGATCTCGCGCGGCAGCCTAAACGCTTTTGGTCCTTTTTCAAGCTCAAGAACAGAATGCGGAGCTTCCCTGAAACGATGAACTCTGGCGATGACGCTCAGCAGAGTTCTCAAGCATCAACGCCTCAACAGATCGCCGAGTTGTTTAACTCTTACTTTGTGTCGGTCTTCACTGCCCCCTCAGAGGTCCACTCTCTATCAGTACCTCCCACACCCTCACATCCCACACTAAATGAGCTAGAGATCCCGGTGGAAATGGTTTTGGCAACTCTCAAACAGCTTGATATAAACAAAGCAACTGGATCCGATGGAATTCCAGTGCGCCTGCTGAAGGAAACCGCTGACCAGATCGCACCGTCCCTGACCATGTTATTCAACAAATCTTTGCGGCTCGGCATCTTTCCAGAAGACTGGAAACTCGCGAACATAGTACCGATTTTCAAGAAAGGAAAAAGAGACTTTGTGGAGAATTATCGCCCTATCTCTCTTCTCCCTGTCATCTCCAAAGTTCTCGAGCGCTGTGTTCTGGCGGGTTTACGGAATTATACATCCCACTTCATCAGCCGCGAACAACATGGCTTTTTAGCCGGTAGATCTTGTGTGACTCAGCTCACTAGTGTCTTGCATTACATTGGCGGTCAACTCGACGCCGGTAAACAAATAGACATTATATATCTTGACATGAGTAAAGCATTCGACAAAGTGGATCATACCAAGCTACTTGGGAGGTTGCACCAATACGGCATTACTGGCAAACTTCACGACTGGTTTCGTTCATATTTACAGGGGCACAAGCAACAGGTTACAGTTCTCGGAGCTACTTCCCGAGAATTGCCGGTTACATCCGGGGTACCGCAAGGGTCCCTATTAGGACCGATATTGTTTCTGCTGTTTGTGGACGATCTACCAAACGCTGTTAAAACATCGAGAGTTGCCTGTTATGCCGATGATACCAAGATTTTCAAGAGTATTGATTCCATCACAGACTGTAACGCCTTGCAATCTGACCTTAACGATCTTGTCAGTTGGTCTGAATCATCCGGGCTCATATTTAATCAGTCCAAGTGCAAATACCAGTGCATCACCCGCAAAAAATCACCTGTACAGCCTACCTATACTCTCAAGGAAACGCCTTTGGAATCTTGCGATACAGAGAAAGACCTCGGTGTGTGGGTGTCAAGCAACCTCACCTCGGACAAACAAGTAACTGAACAGTGTGCGAAAGCCAACAAACTCCTTGGGTTTGTGCGTCGAGTTTCTAGGTACATCCAAAGCACCCAAACGCGTCGCACACTCTACCTTTCTATCGTCCGATGCCATCTCGGCTACGCAACCCAAGTATGGTCACCACAGTCTATTGGCCTACTTAAACGAGTTGAAAACGTGCAGCGCCGTGCAACAAAACTAATTTTGAAGCTCCCTTTCCGCTGTGATGTAACCTATAAGACCCGCCTCCAACTAACAAATCTGTTACCCATCTCATACTGGCATGAATATTTGGACATGGTTTTTTTCTACAAAGCTGTTAATAACTTAGTTTTCGTAGACAGTGAAGCTTTACCTGTAACTAGACAATTTGCGAGATCTACTAGGACATCGAGCAGCAGTGCTATTACTTATATTCCTAACCGATGTAGAACTGTTACCTATCAACGTTCATTTTTCATACGCGCGTGCCGCGCATGGAATGTTCTTCCCGCTGAGCTACGCACAAGGCACATCTCTCTAGCTTCATTTAAAAGTTTATTACTTCAATATTATAAAAAGGCTCTGAACTTGTACGACGTTGACGACATTAGAACCTGGAGAACAATCTGTCCTAGGTGTAACACAGCGAGGTCTCTCCTATGCCCGCTAACGTGCTGCTTCTAGCAATTTGGACTTCCGCTTTGTTTCTTCTCAAGTTTCATGCTTACATATTAGTAGCTTTAATTATTAAGTATTTTTATATAAATAATTAACGAGGGATCCACTGTAATTGGCTATGCTGTAGTGGTCTCCCCGCCTAATAATTTTTTTTTTTTTTTTTTTTTTTTTTTTTTTTTCTTTTCTCCTTGTATTTTTTTTTTCTATTTTTTACCTATATATTTATATTGTATTCCAGTTAGGCGAAGCTAAATAAATAAATAAATAAATAAAAAAATCTTAAGGAGCACGAAATATCTGAATATCTGAAAAGTTTATATATTGAAGAGAAGGGGGCCCAAGAATGAACCTTGAGGAACTCCACTCTTCATAATTTGCCAATCTGACAAATTATCGTCTATCTTGACATGTTGCTTTCGATCAGTCAAGTAAGAACATAAAAGTTGTAGGGCGTCTTCAGTTACACCATACGCTGACAGCTTTGCAAGAAGCAAATTATGGTTAATAGAGTCAAATGCTTTGGAGAGGTCTGCAGAGTATTCGCTAGAGTCTAAATTTTCCCAAATAACTTCGCATGTCTTGAGAAGGGCTGTTGTACATGAATGTCCTTTCAGGAAACCAGACAAATTCCCACTGAGAAAGTCAAGAGAAAACTCGTATAGCTGATCAAAGATAACTCTTTCGGCTATTTTTGAAACAGACGATAACACAGATACAGGACCGTAATTAGATTTTAGAGTCTCGCTGTCTTTTTTGTAGATCGGAGAGAGAATGGAAATTTTCCAATCTGTGCATGGGCCAGGATCTACTAATGATGCACCGATTGATAAATTTTGTGAGAGACCTGAGAATTCCTGGCTCAGCAAGCTTCAGCAGGCGTGGAGAGATTCCGTCTGCACCGGTGGCTTTATTAATTTTGATACTAGAAAGTTTCCTTCTGATGTAGTAATCCCGAACAGGAGTGAATGAAAAGCTCATTTGTCCTTTAAATTTCTGTTCAATGGCTATAGCACTGGAATGAGTCTTAAACTCTTCTGGCTGTAAGTTGGACAAGTGAGTGGGTAGGCTTAGATACTGCATGAATGAAATAATCGTTGAGAAGATTGGCGACATCAATACTATCAGTAATGAGGCGCCCATCTTCAATCACTTGAATATGGCCGTTACCTCTGTGTTTGCTTGGAAGTAAACAATGAAATTTCTTCCAAAATTCCCCAGGGTGTTCGGAGTTTGTGGATAGATTAATGCAGTATGACTTGAGAGCGGAACGTTTTAAAGATGTAACAAAGTTCTGTTGTTTCCTGTAGGTCTCCCAATTTTCAGACGTTTTGTTCTTAGTAAATTTTCTATGCAGACGATGTCTTGTGTTTGTAGCCCGAATATTTTTGGTGTCATCCATGTCACAGTGTTGCCGCCTAACAGTTTCTTCTTAAGAAAATGGCTGTCAAAAGTAATTGCGTGATTGCAATTATTACGCTTAGTGATTTGTTTAAAAATCTCGCACCAGTTTATCAACCCAAAACCAATCGCGACTTCACGCGCGATTTTTCCCACGCTTTCAAACAGTTACATGGAATTGCTACGAATTTGGATTGGTTCATTGCGCTGTTTGCCCCTGCTGTGGTTGGTCGAAATTACATGTACTTCGGTATTTGTTCTGCGGCACTCAATTGAATATTTCTCTTTAAAATGAAGTTGTTAAGGGTACAATGCAATGTTCCCCGGCCAAATGAGATTCATAGTACTTTGCATACACGTCAAAATGTGTCATAAGTCGTCTTTTTTAGGCTCACTTGAACTTCAAGTATCAATTTTTGGTTAGGATCCTGGTAAAAGTTCTTTAAGCAGTTACAGAATACAGCCTGGCTACATTCGGGTCTTTCTACATGTACCGGAAAGTATTGTATTTTTGGTCACTTAGGACTAGTCTTTATTTGGGGTTGTTTTGTTTTCTATCTTTGTTTACGTAATCTGTGCTCCGGTACCAGCAGAAGGAGCCCTACATTCGAGACCGGTGGAAGTACTGGCTCGTTTGGCTCGGCATTGGATGAAAGAACGAGTCATAAAAATATTGCATGGGGTTTGTTACACTGGTTGCTCGTTTGGCTCGGCAATGGACGGCAAACGAGCCAAACGAACCGGCGCATCAACAGACTGTAGATTTGGCCCTGAATTCTGTAGTTTAAGGCCCAGTAATATGGGCAACATTTGTCGTGCAACTTGTCGCGCAAGAATGTTGCGTTGCAAGTTGAGATAGATTGTTGCGCGTATTACCACCTTCATGCGCAACAAATTTCCTTATTTCAGAAAGTAAAAGCGACGTCTACTTTTTGCAACATAAAAATTTGTTTCGCAAGAAGGTGGTAATACGCGCAGCAAACCTTCTCAACTTGCACCGCAACATTGTTGCGCGACGAGTTACACGAAAAATTTTGCCCGTATTACTGGGCCTTAAGCCGTTCTTTGTTTTTAAGGGCCACTTCGTGAGGCTTACCCTAAATACTTGTGATTTGAATCTCATAATTTCGCTGTATCGGACACAAAAAGGTCTTGGGTCTTTCATGAAATGGGCCATTCCATTTATTATGTGCACCCCCCCCCCCCCCTTTCCTATTAAGGGGCTTGGAAATCCAGGGGAAGGGCGGGGGTAAGTAGGGTTGATTTTTGATGGGGTAACCCAGACGGTTTCTTTGATATTTCCCCTTTCTCCCCCCCCCCTTTTTTTTTTCCGAGGGGGAGAATGTGTGGGCACTGATCTTCGATATCCTACATGTAAGAGGGAAAACTCTTAGACACCTTCAATGGGGGGGAGGGGGGGGGGAGGGGGAGGGCTGCGTCTATTACATGGAATGGCCCAATATATGGCTTAATGTTATCTCCTACTCTGTCAAGATTTATTTATTTATTATTATTTATAAATTTTATTTATTTATTATTTGAAAGGAAAAAAAAAAGGTATACAGTTACAAAATTAACTCTGTCAAGATTACCATACCTATGAATTTTGGGGTTTTTTGGTTGTCAGATGAGGCAAATACGATTTACCTTAAATCCAACACCGCGCCCTTCAGCGACCCCAACACAGTTTTGGATCATCAAGTTCCGGTTTTTATTTGCGACAAGATTGCCTTGGCCACCGGTGAAGGGGATATCACCACTCAACAGGTAATTCATGTTTCATACAGTTTATTTTACCTTATTCGGTCGAACACCCCGGCCCACGTATGATTTATTTTTGTTTTCGAAAGTGTGGATCTACTGTATAAGCCAGTTCGGAGTTTCAGCTTCGTGATAAAAACAAGCATCTTTTGTTATGGAAATAGACCGATTGCATAAATGGCTGCCAAACATGTATTCTTTTTTTTATGTGCTAATTAGACTCACTCGCCTCGCTCTCGAACGTCATTTCTATTGTATTTTGTCCATGCAAATGAGGCTAGTGAGTCTAATTAGCACATAAACAAAAGAATACGTTTTTGGCGGCCATTTATGCAATCGGTCTATTGTTTGCAGAAATTTGCTTTCAAAATCTTTTGTATTTTTAAAATATGCTTGATTTTATCCCGACGCACGTACGTGTTTTTTTGAAACTCCGAACTGGCTTATTTTAGCTATGTAGACAGAGTTCAATCTCGTTCCCAGAGCCCGTGAATTTTTTAGCCAGCGGCAAAATTCAGAGCTCTGGCGGAATCATTTTTTTTTTTTTTTTGGCCAAAAACTAGGCTTCCGGTTTAAGTGCGCATGTGCTCTATTAGCGGCGATTCTGTCGGACCTGAAGGGCTCTCTTCTTGCTTATTCCCGCTTTCTAAAAATCTGTCACTATAAAATGGCAGGATTTGTTAGAAAAAGGAAAAAATGGCGGCAATGCGTTTCGAACAGGTGGAAAGATTCCTTTTAGCGAAAAAAGTACTTTGGGGTTAGGGGCACTTTAAATTGTGCAAACGCTTTTATTTTTCGGGAACATTGCCAACAGACATACTTCGAAAATCCATCATTTTGGTGGGCTTCGATCCCAGTAATCTCTACAAAGGATTTTGCAATTCCTTCGTTCCGAGCAACAGCACATGTAGCCTACGAGCAGACTCACTTGATAGGCAAGGGCGGTGGAGCCGCAATCGGCGAGAAGAATGGGGCGAGGAAAAGTGAAAAGTTTTCCTCGCCCCATTCTTCTCGCCGGCTCGCGATTGCGGCTCCACCGCCCTTGCCTATCAAGTGAGCCTGCTCGCAGGCTACAGCACATGGTGATGATACGCAGTCAAAATTTTGTTTTAGAAGCGTTGGCGGGTGTTGTAAGCCATTTTATTGGAAACTTTTATTTGTAACATTTTTACTTGTAAACGGCTGCGGGGAACTACGCCCAATAAGGCAAAAAGAACAACTAATCAGAATCGCCCCCCCCCCCCCCCCCCCCCAAATTGATGAACCCTATCGCTATATCTTGGCCGCCGGCCACAAGATCACGGGCTCTAAGAACGAGATTGGAGAGAGTTCTGCCATTAAAGTAAATTCATTGTGTGCCAAGACAGTTTCACTCTCTCACATGTAAAGAATACATGTCAATGCAATACAGTACTTGACGTTAGTAAAATACACGATTGATACATGTAACTGATGTAGCGCGGTTTTCCGACTTAATCTCTCTTAACTAGATTCTGCGAAATATAGATGGCTTCAAACATGTTCAAAAAATTGCTGTTGATGCCGATGTGGATATTAGTCTTGTCAGGAAGTGCATTCAGGACATGATGTAAGTTCTAACCCGCTATCATTCCTGAATATTTTAGTTGGCACAGAGTTTATATTTAGCAATCATTGGATGAAGCTAGGGATGATGCGAGGAGATCCACAGATCGGAGTGGGTTTTAGCTGAGGTAGTTCACACCTAGAGATCTATGTACCAAATCTACCATCTGTAGGCCTCTTTTATAATGGCGGCCAAATAAAGTAATCTTCTGCTTTAATGCTATTAAGCCTTTCTAGCCTCGCTTCGAAGAGCACGTTTCAAGACAACATTTGTTTCAAACTGAGGGCAGTAGGTCTAATTAACGTAAATACAAAAGAATGTAGAGGTGGTCGCCATTTTTTGTGAAAGTGGTCTTTTCGTTTATGGATTCAAAAATTTCGTACCATCTGTTGATTTCAAGTATCTCCCATCTATCGAATTCCTCATACAATCCCAGAGCCGAATTCAATAAATTGTTTGTTTGTTTGTTCCAAATCTTTTCAACGCATTGTGCTCAGTGTTTAACTTGACTTCGGGAAATTCCTTGTACTTTATTAAAGCAATTCTGTGTCCTTATCACGTGTTTGAATTGTCTGTTTGAAGCAAATCTAAACCTTGTAGCTCAGTCGGTAGAGCAGCGGTCATCTAACCCGAAGGTCGTGGGTTCAACTCCCACCCTGGACAGAGTTTTTCTCTGTCCTTGTGTGGGCCCATTTCCATCAGCAGGGCTAACGCTCACATGGTTCATATGGGGTAGATACAGCACTTCACATTACACTCTAATCAATTAAGTCTGTTCAAATATAAGTTCTACATGGCCAACGTTTGCAAAAACGTAATCCTTCCTTGTAATAACACAAAGGTTTTCTTTCGTACTTCGAACTACCGACGGTGTAGACTGTAAAACTGTTACCAATAGATGATTTCACGCTCTTGAGTGCTTCATGGGTACTCAGGGCAAGATGGATAGAAATTCAAAGGTTTGAGTGGAAGTTCAAAACAATGAAAAGTATTCATGATAGGCAATTTTAGATTTTTTTATTTTACAAAACAGACGATATGCGCTCAAAGGTGCGGCCGATTAAAGTTGGAGAGAATGGCTATTGTAGAAATTATATTATTAAACAAAGTTTCTGCCATACATTTCCGGTAATTCCAAAATCGCAAAATTACAGAGAATGTATGGAGACAAAAAAAGCAATATTCAGGAATTCCAAAGAATAGATACCAAGTCCAGTTTATCTCAGTTGTGAACTTGAACGTGTTCGTTTGGTTTATGAAGGCGAAAGTCTATAAAGTAGAGTCATGTACAGTTTATTTTGCTTTGAATTTCCATGCATTTCCCGCCATGTTGCCCTGATTACCCATGATGCACTCAAGATCGTGAACTGGTCTATACCTCGACTATTGGTGTTTGTTTGAATTTCTAATATCGTGTAATGTAATGTCAATCATCGAGCAAATATATCAGGGAGTTCAAGCAAGGACAACGGGAACTTCTTCGAAAACGTCATTCCAAAATATATCTTAGCACTTTCGCAAGTATTTCGGGATTATTCCGTCTTGTTCATGTCGTACAATACGTCGGGCGAACTATCCTGTAACTGCGTGGATGGGTAACCGTTTGTACCCATAAAGTAGAGCTTTATAGTATAGTATAGTATAGTATAGTATAGTATAGTATAGTATAGTATAGTATAGTATAGTATAGTATAGTATAGTATAGTATAGTATGTAGCATAAAGTAGAGCCTTACGTCGTGCTTGACGTACACGCCGATTTTAGCATGTATCTTTCCTGTACTCTGCAACAACGCGAAATCAGCAAATTTCACGTTTTGACGATAGCGTGAGCATATAACAATGAACCATTAATTTTCTATTTTTACTTTCTAAAGCAAAAATAGAAAATTAATGGTTCATTGTTATATGCTCACTCTATCGTCAAAACCTAAAGTTTGGTGATTTCACGTTGTTCTGCAGAGTACAGCAAAGATACATGCTAAAATCGGCGTGTCGCACGTCAAGCACGATTATTTTCCCTTTTTAACCAATGATGTTCCTGTTTTGGGTCGTTGTGGTTGCCGTAGCCGTCGGTGTTGCTTAGACTTACTATTCGACAAGGGTGACGTCATTCTTCTAATACATGAAATGATTGGACGAATGACGTTGGTTTGTCGGCTTCCTAGAATTAAATGAGGAATTCCGGGCTTTCATCTGGAGTTAAAGTTAACATGGTATTTTTTGTTTTCCCTTTTTACAGACAATGCAAAGTTGTAAAGTTGATCTCTATATTCCAGGTGAGTGTTGTCATGTTTTAGGATCTTGAGGCGTAGAGTTCGTCACTGAAGACACAGACGGAGTCTTCAGAATAGCACAGCGTCGCGAGAAAGTCAAATAACGGAATCACAAGAAATTCTTAGTTCTGTCTTCCGTCGTCAAAGTAGCACTTTAAGATATCCAACGATTTTCCTCTTCTTTTGTCGTCCCTGTGCATCGCTAACGTTTATCATCAACAATTTTCCACATAATTCCAATGTTTATATCCCCACTCCTGAGATTAACCAGCTGATGCACGACAAGAAGTTACAAGAGGAGTGTCTTCAGTATGTTGCAAAGAAAGGTAAGTGGGGATGAATATTAGTGGGTCCAAGTACCAAGTCGCAAAAAGTCGTGGCAAATATCCATCGCGTTCACCCACACAGAGTTGAACAATTGTTTAAAGTGCCTCTAACCGCAACCAATTTTTCTTGCTGAGGTAAATCTGTTCAGCCATTGTAAAAGTATTGCCGTTTTTACTTCAAAATTCCAATTTTTTTGCACCGTGAAATTTTACAAAACCAGTTGTTTGTCGAGCTGGCTGTGTTTGAGAGCCTTGAATGAGAACGTTTGGCAAACAAGAAATTAGTTTTGAGACCAGTGCTGAGAATGCACGTACCAAAAAAGGATTTTTGAGGCGAAACATTATCTCCTGGAGGTTATATGCATTGTATTATTCACCTCCCTGCTGCCGAAAGGAAGCAAAATGGCATCCCGTTAAGATTCTTTCTGTATTTTTTTGGTATTTTATTATATACTAGATACTGATGAAATACCAGGATTTCTCGTTTTACTAAAAAACTTTATCTTCACCGCGCGCAGTGAACATATAATTTTTATCTTTCACAAGTGAGAATATAGGTGTCGTCATGGTAACGAACAAGATTAGCCAATAAAACGTGAGTTTCGACTTCATTGTAAGTTTCTTTTGTGCTTCAATGTAATTCCTCTCTACTAAATTAACACTTTTATTGCAAAATTTTACATTATCATAATTTGCTTTTCATAACTTTCATATCTTGTTTCGTTACACAACATGCGTGTTTTAGCGGTTGGTGACCACTTTTTCATCATTTGAAGTTGTTTTAAATCTGGATATTTCATCAATATCTATATAATAAACAAAACATTACATGGCCGCTTGGGGATACGAATTCTATCTTCTCGCGCTGAAAGTATCTCTCACTCGTTCGCTTCGCTCGCTCTTGAGAGATACTTGCAGCACTCGAAGATAAAATTCGTATCCCGGCGCGGTCATGTAATATCCTCTATATAATGTTGCATTGACATTTTAATTTATATGATATGGAAATACCTGGAACAAAACGTTTTATGCCCAAGAAGGTTCGAATTGGATACAGCATTAAGTTTGCGGAATAGACCATTTAAAGTTTTGGCTAGGTTACCTGGCCTATGAATGGAAGCGAGGCTGACGGTGACACTGCTTTGATACAAACCTTTGTGCTTGCCAGGGCTCGAGACTAACTTTTAAGCTCACTAGCCTAGTGGCTAGTATCAGGTCTGATTTCACTCCAGCCAAATCTAAATTTGCACTAGCCAGTATCGTCATGCGCAGTTTCATTCATTTGTAAAAACTATCACGAAAAAAATTCCACATTTGCAAACATAACTCGCACTTTCAGTAAATAATCTCATATTCTCATATCCGTCCTCGCAACAGCGTGGTAATATGCTGGAGTGCACGGCGTTCCGTATTTTTCTCACGAAGGCAAAGTTTTCGTGGCCTTGAGGCCAATTCTCACAGAACCGTTGCCAAAACTTTGCAATTCACAAATGCGCTTGACTATGGAAAACACGGAATAATTAGAGTAAATTAAGAAATAAACCGTACATAAAACTAAACTGCGCTTTGGAAGTCTGTGGAAAGGCTGTTTCTTTGATTAGAGCTATTTGTGATTGAAATTTTGACCTGAAAGCGCCATTCTATGCATGAAGCACAAGAGCAGCGGAATGAGGGAAATAATATCTTAGGGCATTTATACTTGACGTATGTTATCCGTCACATACGTCACAAACGTCAAAATATAGTAGTTCTAAAAATACAACGATACAGGAAAGGGTTGAGTCAAGAGTACATTACAGATGAAAGCTCCGGGTAATGGGCTTCTGACCTTCGCCATTTGTAGAGAAATGACTTCTTATATAATCCGTCGGATTTCTGCTTAATTCCAGGTCGAAGTCTGCCATCATTTCGTGACGTGTTCATGTTGTACTGTGGGCTCAGTCCAGGAGCAACAGTGAAAGACCTTTGTTCACGATATAATCCCAGCAATCTTCACGTGGATGAGAGGTGAACGAAACAGATCATTCACAACAAACATGGCCAATGATTGGCATACTTGATGCTGTAGTTTGGATTCCTGAAATTAAAATAGACACGTTTATTACAGCGGTTTTCAATTGAGTGTCGAAAGTAATTGGCGAATTGCATTGGTTTTGCATTACTTAACTCAGTGATTGGTTCAAAATTCTCGCGCGCCACTTTTTCAACCAATCAATAGTGAAACCAAAACCAATCGTGGCTCGCGCGTGCACATTTTCCCGCTCTTTGTGTCGGCTACGTGCAATTACTTCGAGTTTTGATTGGTGTACTGGATTGTCTCTGTCCTTTTTTATTGGCCAAAGTAATTACGTTGGTTTTGGTTTTACGACACTCATTGAAACTCGCTCTACTTGATGCTGTATAGCTTGAATTCCAGAAATTAAAAAGACACGTTTATTATTGAAAGACAGGCAAAAATTAACGATAAAAACCGACGTTTCGGTGTCTTCATGACGCCATTGTCAAGGAGAAATAAAAATTACAAAGTTTGCGGCGAGGTGTAACAAGAAATTAGTATACAGTGTTTGAAGGTAATTATATAAATACTTTTGCGCGAATTGAATCGCTTTGCACGTTCAGAGTGGGTTTTAGGTCTCTGATGAAAAGCATTCTTTCACCAAACAATCCAACTTATTTCTACACTTTTTCAGAATGCTAAATCGTCTCAGTAGGTCTTATTATTATTATTATTATTATTATTATTATTATTATTATTATTATTATTATTATTATTATTATTATTATTATTATTTATTACTATTATTAATTAATTAATTTTATTTATTTATTTATATTTTAACAGCTTATATATAATAGAAATTTATAATACAACGTGGAACGGGACTAACGTCCCATGCGAGGGACCGCCCCTAGATTAAGACCTACAATCCTAGACAAAACTGTTGGGAAGGTTAGCACTTTTCAAGTCTTCATTGCTTCTCTCCCCTCCCCCCTCCTTCAATGTTGTGCAAAACTGAATGGCTTCCGTGGGGAATTGCTGAGTTACCTTCCAACATTGAATAGGGGGGGGGGGGGAGGGGGGCTATGTAAGAGAAAGTGAAACTATTTCTTTTAAGCTTTAACAGAAGCGGGTTGACATACAGCTCTGCTGTGGTTCATTTACATAACCTTCCCAACTACTTTTGTCCATGATTGTAGGTTAAAATAAAGTAGAATGCAAATTTTCAGATAAATGCCACGCACGACAAAGATTCCATGAGGACTTTTTGCTCTCCAATGAAATTTTCCGTGATAAAGCGTCGCAATATAGGTGGGATTTTTAAAGTTACTAAAGATAGAACAAGCGAGAAAAATAAGGTAGAGCAATAAATACACACGGATGGAAATCTTCCGAAAATGTCTCTGCGGTTTGAAATTAAAAAAAAAAAAGCGTTAAGGATTGGTATGAACTTCATTGAGGCGTAACTGGAGAGCAAAGTCTGCTTTTTCCATACAACTTCCCAAAATTTCTCCCACCTACATCAACATATGTTGAAAGGATAAGGGAACCAAAATCGGCTTCGTAGCGTATCTTGAGACTTCGTTTCATTTTCGGGAAAGGGACATGATGAAATTGGCTGAATTCATCATGTTTACGGAAAAACTGGTCACGTGACGGATTGTTGCAAATATCCTATTTGACCATTTGAGAGTTGACTTCGATCTCGCTTTTAAAACGTGTCGAATTGGTGTTTTTGACATGACTGTAATTAGTTCGACTTTTTATGCCATGAAAACATTTATTTTCACAAGAAAGACCTCGCACTGAGTCTTGCGTGAAAAAAAAAAGGAAATCACTGAAAGTGAATTTGAAAGTGGTGTATTGGTTATCGGAACTGCTCCTCTAGACAATAAATTCACGCTTGTAAAAAATAAGCAACTGTTTTATACTTCCAAATCTGCCGAAACTCACCGCGCTTTTTGCATCTTATTCAATTCTCACTAACATTCCATAATGTTCATTGGGATTTGTTTCGAAGCCCCTTTGAGTCGCCTAATGTAAAATAAATTACAATTAGATGCACGGGTATTTTAATAAGCGTCACAAAGTGTCCCATCGCTATCCTTCACTTGTGCCTCGGAACTAATACAGACAACTAACGTCACAAAGTGTCCCCCAATTTCTGCTCCTCAATTATGTAAGGATAAACTGCTGCATCTACCCTAAGGATAAACGGCTTCATTTACCCTAAGGATAAACAGCTGCATTTACCCTAAGGATAAAAAGCTGCATTTACCCTAAGGATAAACAGCTGCATTTACAACTAAGGATAAACGGCTGCATTTACGCTAAGGATAAACGGCTGTATTTACAACTAAGGATAAACGGCTGCATTTATCCTAAGGATAAACGGCTGCATTTACAACTAAGGATAAACGGCTGCATTTACCCTAAGGATAAAAAGCTGCATTTACCCTAAGGATAAACGGCTGCATTTACAACTAAAGGATAAACAACTACATTTACCCTAAGGATAAACGGCTGTATTTACCATAAGGATAAACGGCTGCATTTACCCTAAGGGTAAACGGCTGCATTTACCCTAAGGATAAAAGACTGCATTTACCCTAAGGATAAACGGCTGCATTTACAACTAAGGATAAACGGCTGTATTTACAACTAAAGATAAACGGCTGTATTTACAACTAAGGATAAACGGCTGCATTTACCCTAAGGAGAAACAGCTGCATTTACCCTAAGGATAAACAGCTGCATTTACCCTAAGGATAAAAAGCTGCATTTACCCTAAGGATAGAAAGCTGCATTTACCCTAAGGATAAACGGCTGCATTTACAACTAAGGATAAACGGCTGCATTTACCCTAAGGATAAACGGCTGCATTTACAACTAAGGATAAACGGCTGCATTTACAAATAAGGATAAACGGCTGCATTTACCCTAAGGATAAACGGCCGCATTTACCCTAAGCTACAACTAACGCTAACCTTTATCCTTACCTTATTGTTGGAAATAGGTAGCAAAGGCTTGGACTTTAAGGGGTAGTGTCATGGGAATCATCCCTTTCTTTTCCGTAAATCTACTAAATCAATTTTCAATGACTTTGTCATTCCCGGGCTAAATTGCTTCTGGACCGCCGCAGTGAGAAAAAATTGATTAACTTTTAAAAGAAAAATGAGCCACACTAAGTTATTACAGAGTTACGGGCGTAGCCAGGATTTTTCAAAGGGGGGGGGGGGGGGTGGGTCACACTGGGTCAAACAGAGGGTACTCAAGTTTTGGCAACCTGAATATTGTAGGTTTGCGTAAAAAAAGGCTTACAAAGGGGGAGGGGGGGGGGGGGTCACGGGCACGAACGTCGGCCCAACGTTTTCAAGTTGGCGTTCATTTTAATCTTGGCTACGCGTAACCAAAACACTTTTAAAACAATGGTTTTTGTGAGCTAAAGTAGCCGTTTTCAAAAAAGGAATTAGCCATTAATTTTCGTTTGCCATCGGTAAACAGGTCTTTTTTGCTTTGGAGATTTTTAATAACAATGCATGACACTGCCCCTTTAAAGGGACACAGTGTGTTGTATGTCGAAATTGGGTGACTGTGCATCTAATTAGGATAATTTCTGGACATAAGGCTGACGTGAGCTCCAATACGTAAATCAACAAATTCTCACATGGTTATGTTCACGTAGAAAACTGAATAGAGAAAAAACCTGATTCCTCAATCGTTGTTTTTAAAGGCGGTTAATTCAGTTTGGCATGGTGACTGGGATTATTCGTCGTCTCCATAAATACCCAATACAACTAACAGCGCCTTCCAAGGACACTTCCTTTACCAGACGTAATCACAAAATGAGAGGAAAGCATTCAGACTCTAAGCTGTCAGACAAGTAAGGAAGACTGCACATGAATTGCTTTAGTACTTCATAGGCCTGGTGTATGATATACGGTGAAAGGAAAAGAAAGGAACTTTATTTAAGTGTCTAGTTGCTCTAGCACTGGAGCACTTATTGGGGACACTCTAAACTGAAATCAACTCAAATAAAATCAAATGTTGGATTATGAGGCGGAGAGGGGAAAACCGGAGTACCCGGAGAAAAACCTCTCGGTGCAGAGTAGAGAACCAACAAACTCAACCCACATATGGCGCCGAGTCTGGGAATCGAACCCGGGCCACATTGGTGGGAGGCGAGTGCTCTCAACAGCGCGACAGCAATGCACCCCTAACATAGGCCACGGTAATAGGCCACTTTCAAAAATACCATAATACTCTTGGCTTTCCATCCAAAATTTTGCATAAGAATTTAGCGTTAGCCTTTCGCCTCTTGTAAGGGCTAACGCTCGAAGCGTCAGCTTTCAAATTTATTTACGGTGGTCAATTTACCATATCAACCCGGTTGACAATCCAATTTCAGTATGGAGTGTTTTCAGGTGACGTCACGGCAGCCATGTTGGTATACCCAACTAATCCTCAGGGAATTGAGCTCCATTATCGTGCAAACGTTTTCTTTTGTTTTGTTGGGAAAACAAGGTTATATCACTGATCACGTGAGTTAAAACACTCTATTGTGCATTACTGCTGAATTAATTGTGAAGTAAGAAAACATCTGAGGCGAAACACCTTGGAGAGAAAACTGAGTCTTAATTTCTTTTACAGATGGTTAGATGGAAATCACAGCTACGATGAAATTTGCTGTAGAACAGGTATTGCAATGAAACGTTGCGTCGGTTTGCACACCGTGTTGTTGAGAGTTGTTGCACCAACTTTGAAACTGATCAAACTTTTTAGCCCCGTGCAAATGGACGCAGTATTGTTGGCTAACTTTTTTCCAACATTGTTGTGTGTCACATGTTGCGTCGGTTTGAACACCATGTTTAATGTTGTTGCGTGTTGTTGGAAGTTGTTGCACCAACTTTGATACTGATCAAACTTTTTAGCCCCGTGCAAACGGACTCAGCATTGTTGGCCAACATTGTTCCAACATTGTTTCAACATTGTTGGGTGTCACATGTTGCGTTCGTTTGCACACCCTGTTTCATGTTGTTGCGTGTTGTTGGGAATTGTTGCACCAACTTTGAAACTGATCAAACTTTTTAGCCCCGTGCAAACGGACGCAGCATTGTTGGCTAACACTGTGCGCAACCATGTTGGATTCGTTTGCATAGCTCCTCCAACATTGTTGGGGCCACGCACGCGCATTACGTATGGTCTACTTAACAATTAGACCCGTAGCCCTTGCGGCTACGTGTCAATAGCCCATGAGGCGAAGCCGAATGGGCTATTGACCCGTAGCCCTTGTGGGCGAAGGGTAAAGAGTCACGCTTTTCGCTACTTGAATTGCAGGATTTGCATTAGTCCACTAGTTTGGTGATACTATAAATGGAGATGCAACGCAATGTTGAAAGCGAGATGGCAGCCGAATTTTGTTAGTTTACAAAGTCTTATGTGTCGTATCCTTTCCATAATACACTGCAAATCCTTACATTGTTGGAAGTTATTGCATCCGTTTGCACGGGGCTTTACGGGTAACGGGACGGGAAATGCAGATCTATTGTTTTATTCATAACACGGTTTTGTCTCTTGTTGATTGAATCTTAAATTAGCTGGGCCAGGTTTTCAAGCTTGCCCTGCATTACTTTCAATAAAGTGTCCAAGGATTTGTTGAAGAACATGTGTTTTGGTTATGAAGAATAATTTTAAGCACTTTCTCATGGTGGCATAAGTTATAATTTCCATTGGTGATAATGATGACGATGATGTTGACAGGAAAGTGGGGGAGAACTTATTTTTTTTCTGACTGAGCCTTCAGGATTTTCTTTTAATATTTCGTACACTTAAGTCGTATTCGATTAACTCTGGTATTGTACAAGTCGATGGAGAATGACCGCCCAAATAGTATTGTTATTTTGGTAAATTGGGCAAAACGAACAAGGATTGCTAGCACTCTCTTTAACTGCAATTTGAATTCTGAAAGATCTTTGACTTGAGCCATTTAAATTTCAATATGAATAAATGTTTTATTCTTATTGAATTCTAAAATGGTATGTAAAGAGACAGTTTCTTACTGGCGATTTTCCGATGGTCCGTAATTGTGGCTCGCCGAAAATCGAAGCTGTTTCATTGGAAGACTGTCCTTTTTTGCCTTGATCATGAAAATATGTACTAGGGTACTAGGGTAACACGTACCAGTAAACTGATAAATTTGTGGCCCTTGGTGCGCACCTTTTACCCCAATCCCCCCCCCCCCCCCCCCTCCTTCCTCCGTCAATGCTCCGTTTTAAGGGCATTCAGAATCAAAGCTACAGCTACAAAACAACAATTCTTTATTAGAGCTAATAAATTCTAACTTGGAGAGCTTTTGCCCGCAATTAGCGAGGGCTTTTCGAGGCGGGCAAAAGAGGAAAAAAGAGAATTTGAAAGTCTCACAAACGATACCTAAAGAACAAACCTAGAAGCAATCTAGTTTGTACACGGATCAGAGGAAAGTCGACACAAACGTCGATGGAATGAGACGGGGATCGAACAGGTAACACCCAGCTCAGAAGGCCGCGCACTCAACCGACTGAGCTACGCCTGTCTTTTATCAATGAAAAGCACTGTTAGTTAAGACAGTTTCAAGTTAGTTTGCTCATCTTTTGCTGTATTGTTTTTCGCAGGTCTTACGTATCAAGAATTGGAAGATATCGTCGAAGGAGAACCTCATATTGTGGTCATATGGAAGTGACAGCAGCATCCACTTATTTTAAGAGCGGCGTAGACAAAGTGCAAACATGGCCGCCAGTAAATGAACCTTTTTCCAGGCTCTGTGTTAATAAAACTTACTAGCCTCATTGTTTTTTTGTAGAACTAAAACAATTAGCAGTAAAACGAGGTTAGTAAAGGCCAAAAAGTACAAATGTAAAAGAGATGGCTCTACTTAGTTTGCTTTCAAAATCATGTCGTTCGATCGAGAATTTAAGGGCACGCAAGCTCGAATATTTCTCGTTGATCAAACAAATTTTTCTACAAAAGTCAAACATATTTTATCCTGGCAATTTTCACGGTTAAGAAATATTATTGTACATTATACACTGGGGCAAAAACGGCGATTTCCATTGAGAGATTTTAAGATTTTTTTTATTTTTTATTATCATATCCACAGCAATTCGAACTGGTTACATCACAAAATATCTCTATACGCCGGGCAATTCAAGAAATTAAACGTTTGCCCTGGCCATGACATTTCTCACCATTCTTTCATATATCTTGTTTGTGCACGATCTTTCAAAAAAGCACTGCTTTATTGGCCACTTTGAGGTTGCGCGGAAGACAGGGTCGACAGCTTGTGCGGAGCAAGAACTCAAGTTGTAAAAAAGGAATATACTTCGAGCTGAGCTTCCTAAACCAGATTATTGTACAATTGCAATTTAAAACCATGGCTCGCTTGCCAAGGTGCAGACTTGTCCGGAAAACGAAGAGATTTGATCTAAAGGTCAGTGGGATCGTGGTACATACGACGTTTACTTAATAACAAACCAAGTTATAAAGATCTAACCCGAAGTCAACTGGCGATTTGCGAGATTATGTCTCCCTTCTCTTCGAAGAGAGGCTAAGTGCGATGCTTTTGTGATGATTAGCAGATTTAATTCATATTTAAAGTAGAACTAATTACCATCACAAAAACTTTGCACCTAGATTTGCTTTGAAGAGGAGGAAGACATAAACTCGGAAGTGGCCAATTGTTATCGTACAAGAATATGCGAAAGTCTTTTTGCTCTCTATATGTAATCGCATGGGCCCGAGGGAAATTGTAAGGATTAATTTCACGCGTGTTTTGAAAGTATTCACAAAATTGCCCGAGTCACGAAGCAACGAGGGCAATTTGGAATCCTGTGAAAATGAAAGTGAAATAAATCCTTGAATGCACGACGGCACATTGGGATTATATGTTTATCACATAAATGGTAAACTTATTGGGGGAAGCCCGTTCAGTGCCCGGAGAAAATGACATCAACACGCTCCCATTCGATTGAAGTTCAATTCAATAAATTGCCAACAGAAATAACGCTTAAAATGCATTTTATATGTAGACAAAAACGTTTCTCTTGTAACTTCGCTTGCCCTGGGTAAGTAACTGTTAACCAATCGGGATCAAGTAATCATGCCCTCTTGATTATCAAAAGTGCCCTCCTGATACGGAAAAATGCCCTCCGTCTCAGCCAATCAGCACTGAGTAATTTGTATCAGTATGCAATAAGCAGAGTAAACGACTGCACAAACGGTGGCATGTCCCCCAAAACAGCCCCACAATGCAATTCAATACGACTCTCGACCACGTCTCCCACGTAACCTCAAAGTGGCCTATAGCTTGACTGATAATCTTCTCTTGGTACATTAGCTCTTTGTGTTA
>NC_090889.1:17910959-17920959 GCF_036669925.1 Montipora capricornis
TATTCAGAGGCTTATTGGCATAGTTCTTGCCATTTCTCGTCTTCTAGGAGAGTCAAGAACTTGTCCACCCGATCCCGCTTGTTGGACTGGTAAAGAAAAAACAAATGTTGAGTTGAAAAACATGTCGATGAGTTGAGACATCGAAAGTAACCGTAAAGTTTTCAAAGAGTGAAACCGATACAGGAAGGGTATTATAAACACAAATTTGCTCAACTAGGAAACATGCATCATTAATTTTAAAAGATTAGAATCCATGTTTTTTCACAACCGAAACATAGATTTGCATAGGAATAAAGCTTTATTTTTAATTTTGGAAATCAATGCGGCACAGGAACACCAACATTATATGCCCTGTTGTCATGTGAAAATTACTTTAGATGGTAAAATGAATTTCGTCCAATTTAGATTTAATGTACCTGAATAGCCATTTCTGCCATCATAAGTAGTTTCTTTATGCCAATAAATACCCTTGAAGAAAAAAATTATTGTTAACAGTTAACACAGCAAATATTCCATCAATTGAAGCTATGGTCCTCGCAGTTATGAACGCAATGCAAAAAGCAAGAACGTACACGAGCCACTGGCGATCGCACGAACGGAGATCATCCCATCGTCTGAAGCATGAAGCGACGAAGAGTAATGCTACTTCCCCCTTAACGGGTCACTGGTCCATTGAAAGGCTATCCCCCTGAGTGTGTCACAGGGCACCATTAATACACTTGAATGATGAGACAGCGTGGAACTAATATTCTTTTCCAAAGGAAACAACACGATAGTAGAGCCGGGTCTCCAATCAGCGACCCCCTAAGGACGGGAATTCGGCGAAAGACCTTAGACAGCAATGACCAAAACCAGGTTACTGACCAGCGGTTTTCGTTAAAACAATGGTTTACTGAGGGTGCTGAGTCTCGCGGGCTCAGAAAACCTGGTGTTATTTAAGGTTTTTGGTACGCTAATCACTACGCTACCGCGCCTCCTCACACCAGGTGCCTTCTAGTTCCCAGAGCCCCTCATCTTAGGGGTTCCTTATAACATAAAGACGATGTAGATTGTTCAAAGGTTGTTTGTTTCATGGGTTGGTGAAAACAGAAAACCGCAATATATTGATGATTGTAACTTCTCTGACACTAATGTACCTTTGTTGACCAATATTTCTCTCGATTTCTTTGACTTCGTCGGCATCAAACAACTTAACGCCCTGAACAAAACACAAATATCACAGCTTAAAAGCATGCAAACCAGATACAAAGGCTCCCACAACCCAGGCTTTGGCTATGCCAACTAGCTTGCGAACGTTTCTGTTAAGTTTGGGAAACAACTTGAGGTCTTCCTTTATCACTCGCTATTGGTAGCAATGAAAAGCTGAAAGCACTCTCCAAAGTGCTTTCAGCGAGATAACTAATATCAATGCCAGGACTCGAGGTAGGACTTCAGCCAGGATTCGAGCTGGGACTCGAGTTAGCACTCGAGTTCAACCCATGGACACGGGACCCGAATTACCTGGGAATATTGATTACTGAAACCGTCACCTCACAAATCGACCATCACACCGCTAGCTGCTGAGGGGCAATATTTTAAACACAATTTGATAATGCTGTATAATCAAACGGCAACAAACAATGTTAAACACTTCACAAATTTTAAAATCAAAACTTAGGCCCAATTAATCTAGCTTAGGCCTAATTACTCTTCAGCAGCGATATTCCATGGGAGACTTAAATTAATCTTTTTTTTTAGAGAGCGACGTCTTGATTTCCAGTCTTGATCTCGAGGCCTGGCTCGAGTCCTAGCTCGAGTCCTGGCTCGAGTCCGAACTCGAGTCCCGGCTCGAGTCCAAACTGAAGTCCCGGCTCGAGTCCGAACTCGAGTCCCGGCTCGAGTCCGAACTCAAGTCCCGGCTCGAGTCTTAAGGAGAGTCCCAGGTCGAGTCCTGACTCGATATTTAGGTATCCTCTTTCAGAGCACTTGAGAAAATGCCTTCGAGCTAACTTTGACGAAAACCCACTCAGAGCAGAGTTTAAATGGTGCTGCAAAGAACCGCCTCTCATTTCATCGTTGTAAAACGTGACACGGTTTAATAATGATCTTTTCTCCTCCAGAAATTTCTATAACAGAGTTGCTTGAGGTCCATAAATGCTTTTATTTCCCCTTTGCTCTTCCCCCGTGACTCTTTTCATCGATAAACAGCTTTCATAAACCCTAACCCTAACTGTCTGTTCAATAATTCTCTCTATATAAACGAGAGATTAGGAGAGTAATGTGAGACAACAATGTTGAGTGCTACTGACCTGAAACACTGATTTGAGATGATCAGGTGAAGACAAGCAGGAAACATGAATGACGGTGTTCAACGCTTCTACAATTCGCATGGTTTCCAATACGTCGCAACAGCTAGTTGTTCCGATAATGATTAGCTTGCGACCCTAAAATCCAAGGAGAATGTATGGTGAACATCACCCGGCTGCCCTGTCCTCTTTAATTAAGACATGCTGTTGTCGTTCTTTTTGTGAAAGTTTACAGTGTCAAGCAGAGCAAGGGGCAAAATAGACATAAGGAAAACAGGAGAATGTTTTACCAAAAACTAAAAAGAAAGTAGTATATCTTTCGGAAAAAAATAGGACGAAAAAAGAATTGGTTTGCATCTTACGTGATAACGGCCATGTTGGTGTACAGAACAATGCATTAAAATGTCTTTTGAGAATTTTATTCTATTATGCAAAACTTGTGGGGCCATTTTGTATTGTTCTGTACACCAACATGGCCGTCCCACCCCGGGGATGCAAACCAAGAACGCTTTCCATTTGACAGAACTGACCAGCCAGACCGGGCATTTGGAAGGACTATTGCTACAACGTCTTCAAATTAACACGCTTCGAAGTTGATATATTCTCCTCCAGGCGAATGCGAGGGATTATCATGCAAGTGTTCATTCACATTGTTGCATTTTCTTCTCAAACTGACGGGTCTGGCCAGCCAGTTCTGACAAAAGGTAAGCGCCCCAAGAATGGATGTTTTTCACGTGACGTCCTCACCGTCATGTTGGTGGACGAAAACGAAAGATTAGCTCACTTTTTGTTCGTTCACCGGAAATTGAACATTGCAGCATTGTCACCTCGGTCTGAAGACACTGGTTGCAAACCATAAGGCTCGAGACAAAAACAAGCAAGAGCCCTAGAGAATTTGTAAGTTTGAGTTTGAGTGAGGCTCCAGCACTTACTGGAAAGGTCAGACCACAGCACCGGGAACTTCGTGCCCTACTCTTTTCGAATAATCTGTGGGTTCTTTAACGTCCCACACAGTTAATAGAAAGCTTTAGCAACCAGAAAGGCGACGGCAACGAGGACGTCACAAATTTGCAAATTTAGTGAGCAAAAGTAATAGCTTTGCACACTCTGCATATACGGAGTTATACGGTAATGGGAGTGACAATAATGGAGGGTTTTCACTCACGTGACCAGCAGCCATATTGGATTACTGAAAGAAAAGAAAGCATTTGCATAAAAATAAAGTTTAATTCCCGGAGGATTCGTTTGGTAACCATCATGGCCTCTATACCTTTGTTTTGGAACACCAACATGGCCGCCGTGACGTCATGTGAAAACGCTATATTGTCAACCTCTTTACCGTATATAACTCCGCGCTTAGTTTTTATGCGAAAGAAATAGGGGTCTGACTTGAGGTGGTCTAGTAGATTCGTCAGGGTTTAGTAATGCTTTATTTGTTGCATGTAGGAAACCGTTGCGTTCCTAGAATTTGCTAGGTTTAGGTGGTTTCACGTTTGAGGAAGAATTGAAGCTCTGACTAAAACGTCATTGAGTGATTTGTCCTTCCTGTAAGCAGTAATAGGAGCATTAGGAAAGATGCTCGTTCATGTTGATCATGCTTTTTCTGATGAGTTTGCTGCAGTGAACGCCGTATCAGGTTCCAAGACCGGTTTCGGAATACAGAGTGGATTCCCTCCTCAGTTACGTGCCTTAAGGTAATTCCATTGAAAATGACGTACTATCCAGACTTTTGTCAAACTCTGCACAAATGATATTCATACACAGGACGCTGAAAAAATGCAATAAAAAGATGGGGTCACCATGCTTGTTTTCGCGCTACACTGATTCCCTTTATTCTAAGTGTTTTTTTACCAAACTACGCGAGTAGTGGTCGAAACTTGATCAACCGGAAACATTGTTATATTGGAAAAAACTACTGAATATTACTGAAAATTTGAGCTTACTTGTTTGTCTGGGCTATGATCTTTTAGTAAAGTGATTTCAAATTGATCAATCTTGCAAATAAATATAAGCAAATTGGGGCTTCAAAATGATCATTTTCCGCAAAAGGGAGAGAGCAGATTTTGACGAAATGTTCGTTGAAGGTGCTTCTTTTATAGTCCTGCGAGTGGCGTCCCTCGTTTTAATCAACCTACCCTTGTAAAATTCATTAATTATTCATAAGGATGACAGCCAACAGAAAAGCACTATTCAGGTCACATGTGTTGGTTTGTAAATCCCGATAAAGTTCAACGGTCTGAAAGCACGGGGAGGGATTAAATAGATAGCAGGGAAAGGCTGGAGTTGATGAATTTTTAATTAGTTGACTTATCAGTAAAATTAAATTTCATAAAGATTTCTAACTCGCCTAATTAGTATGCTTAACTTTAATAAAAACGAGTACTGTAAATTTGTACAAAGTTTCTTAATCAATCAGAAGTTTAACATTTCAGTCACAACTATTAAAGCACAAACTAACAAATAAAGCGAATCGGGCGGATAACACTTTCCATTTTGCTTGGCCACTTCACAACGAACTGAATTTGCTCAACCAAAAGTTTAGCTTATTTGGTGACATGTGCTCTACTGAAACGGTCACATCTTCAACATCTTCGCATTTAAGACCGGCCATTCTAACAACTTCTGACATTGCACATTTACTTTGCCGTCGCTGCTGCCATTCCTCGAAGACTTTTCTACCCCATTTAGTGTTGTATTGTGTTGCTTTCGGAGTGGCTCCAACACTCTTCTTCTTTACTCTTTAAAGAGCGAAACCAGCCAGCCATATTTCTACCAAAATGAATTGCTAAATTCAATGCTAAACTCCTATGGGACAACTCCACGCCCACGTGGTTAACATAACAATCAAAATCTACTGTTTCATTTCACAAGTAAGATACAATATTCGCGTCCGACCTTTATGGGCATTTAAAACGGCGAGCCGCAGGCGAGCCGTTTTAAATGCCCATCAAGGTCTCCCGCTCATATTAGCAAACTTATTTTAAAGCCACAGAAATGTTCCAATACACGCATTTGCCTTTATGCCATCTTCTCAGTGTTAAGAAGGGTTTGATCAAAAGAGAGACATTTCAGCTTTCAGTACAATCGCAAAGTTACATATCTTCTTGGTAAAATTGTCGGCGAGCGAGGGAAGACAGGCGAAAACTGGCGCAACTCGCAGCCGGAAAATTGATGGAAAGGACAATTTTATGCATACAAGAGAAACTGAGGTAGGAGAGTGAATCCCTGTGCCCCGTAATAATCCAGTTTTAAATTTTTGCAGCACGTGCGAACACTATTTATAACATCGGTTCCGTCTACGGCTTGGATACATTTTGCAGGCAGAATTTCGAGCAAAATAAGCGATTTTCGAGGCGAGCATTCTGCTGGCAGAATAAGGCATTTTCCAGCAGAATTTGAGCAGAATAAGGAGAAATCGGCGGCACTAATGATATGCAAAAAAGTTGTAATAAAACTTCGAAGCGACATTCAAATACTAATGGGAAATACCTCGCGTTTGATTTGATTACTTGACCTAAAGTAAGATGAATTACAGTTTTGCTACGCATAGAGCGAGTTGCAATCGAATGTGATAAAACCAAAACCAAAGTAATTACTTTGGCCAATCAAAAAGGACGTAGACAATCCAGAAACCAATGAAAACTCGAAGTAATTACACGTAGCCGATACAAAGCGCGGGAAAATGTGCACCACGAGCCACGATTGGTTTTGGTTTCACTACTAAGTGGTAGAAAAAGAGGCGCGAGAACTTTGAACCAATCACTGAGTGAAGTAATGCAAAACCAAAGCAATTCGCCAATTACTTTCGATACTCAATTGAAAATCGCTCTAATGAATATCTAACTGCTTTTTAGAGGTTAGGCCCCGGCTTCCTACTATATTTGTTTTGGATACCGAGCAGAATTCGAGCAGAATATGTGAGTTTTACGAGCACTGCCGGCAGGCAGAATAAGCCATTTTACAAGCAGAATTTATTCATCCCCAGTCCCTTCAGAAGGACGCGTGCGAAGTATGACGTGGTTTCGAGATGGACCAATCGGCATGCATTCCATAAATAACTGGCCATGTCACCGTGCACTAAGACTAGATTGAAAAAATATTATCATTGGTAGCGGGCCATGTTTGGGGGTTTAGTTTTCTTCGCTTATATTCTGTTGATGCAAATCATTCGCTGTGGTTTCTGGTTACCTTTCTCAGCTTTTTCTTCAGCAGCTCAAGTAACGCTTGTAAAACGGTGTTGGAAAATCTCGGACCAATGGTGACATAATCTAAAAACAAGAAATGAAGAACCCAGCTCTGGGTCTTTTAAGATATAAAGCCGACAGTCATTGCCTGTTTAAAACTTAAAGTGACCTGTGTTCCCTACGGACAAAAAAAAACAAAAAAGATAAATTTCATCCCATGCGGAATACAGCTGCAAGTGAATTGTCTAAGAGAAGCCTTGTTTTCTGAGAGCTGTACAAAGCAATAACTGTCATACCTTTGGGAAATAGTCTTTTTTCTCGAGCTCCGACTCGTGTATATTGGAAAACAATGACACACTCAGGAAATTAAACGTTAACTGACTTATTTTTCCTCGAAATCAGATATGAAGCGTAGATAGTTGTATGCTTAAAGCTAGCAACCAAAATGCTAAAGATCACACATGGCTACGTAAAGGAGTCTACAGCACGCCCTCGCTCAGAAATAGAAAAGAAAACATACCCAGCAGACGCTCTATGTCATCAACAATGATACAGGTGAGATCTGACTTGTCTGCATCGTCAAATATCTACGAAAACATAAAAAAAATTAAAAGCAGAAACGGGACACCTGGACTATCTTTCGGTGATCTTGTTACATGTATATTTATGCGGAAAACTGCTTCGACTTGAATCGATAAATCAAAACAAACTGTTAGGTGTCCTTAACAGGTGTCCTTGAGGCACGGAAGGACGCCGGAACTGAACATTTCGCACGCCAGGACAGTGGTCTCTCCCAGATTTTAAAAGTAATCGTCAATCATCAGTGAAAAGACACCTGGAAGTATAAATGTAGTAAGTGACAAAACAAGTTAAAGGAAAGCAGCTAACTTCCGGTTGCTTTCGTGGCTCTCGTGCGTAAGTTCCCTTTCGAGACGTTTCTGAGCCACGAACAAAGGCCGGAAGTGAGCTGTTCTCCTATTTAAGTTATCTTGACCCAAACACATTTACATTGTTATATTGTTAAGTATGTTTTCACCACTGTAAACGAACAGTTTACAAACTTGGGAGAGGCTAGTATCCTGGCATGCGGAATTACTTCCCGTTTCCTTGCGTGCGTGATGAAGCTGGGCGACGCCGGCGAAGAAAGAGTGTTACCTATTGAAAACGATTTTTTTTTTTCATCTCCTTCCTCCTTTGCTCTTGCCTTAGACATTCAATTTTATTTTTCAATACAGGCCCCTTGATTGCGCTCTAAAGAAATCGTTGAGGTCAAAAATAAAATTTCGAAGGGAAGAAGTGTTTTTTTTTCGATGATGACTCGGGGGCAATCGGAAAAATCCGAGGTCGTACCTACGACCTTCCGATTACTAGTTCGGATGCTCTGCTGCCACTGAGCTACAGGAGACTCGTTGGGGCAAGAAAAAATGGCAATATGCAAGTTAGGTAAGGATCTAAGAGAACTCTTAGACTACACTGCATTCATAAAGTGTCTTTACCTTTTTAATCGTTTGACATTTTGCACTTTCTATGAATCCAATCATATGTTCAGGGGAACACATTTTGATGAATGGAAAGTCGGAATTAAGAGCCATTTGAACCGCAAGAGCTGTTTTACCACAACCAACTGGACCTATAAAAGAAAAAAAAAAGAATATTAAAACAAAAGAGCCTGGTCGCAGACTACGTTCGTTCGCTTCAGGCTCATTCACTGCGACAGCAATTACGATATTCTAATCTCGAAATTTTTTACGTATATTATTTATAAGTAATTACATGATTTTTCTGTCCACGTTCGATATTTCAATAGGGAGTTTAAGAAATCAAGACGGCTACCATAACGAAAACGTCACCTCAAAATACAAGTTTGAGCAATTTGAAATAAGTCACGGCTATTCCATCTTGTTTGTGTTATACAATATGGGCGAAGTATCCATCAAATGGATTGGTACGCACGGATTTAAAGCAAAGACAGAGAATGAAAGATTCACTGCGGTGTTCTCACGTTGTCGTCAAAACTTTAAAATTGGTCATTTCAAGTTGTTGTTTTGACGAGTACGGGAAAGAAGCTTACAAAAATGTACTCAGCACGATCATTTTTCCGCCTTTAACCAATAATATTGCAGCTTTATGGTGTTGTCGTTTCCGTAGCTGTCGTCGTTTCTTAAACTCCCTAAAATTCACGGTTAATGCCATAATGGATAGACGAAAAGGATATTGGACATCTCGTGACAATTACACGATGTACATAGATTAGAAGGTCACCAACGTAATATTCCCCCGCACCGTATTCAAGTGTTTCGTATAACACTGATCAGCAGTGTTTAATTCAAAGCACCCATTCCGAATAGCACTGATCTACAAGTAGTTAAGTCTAACACCCATTTTAAACCGGTTAGCTTTCAATTTTGGTGATGCGTATCTATTTAAATATTAGGAAAAGTCGCACTTACTCATCGGCTTGCTTCGATGGTCCAGTGGGTAGCAATGATGCAAAAAGGTCGCTTATGGTCCAGGTTCAACCTTCTCGACCTTCATGTTCTTAAAAAATCTTGGACCTTTATAGCGTGCTTTTTCAAATTAAATTGACGAGAAAATTTTTAAGTACAGAGTTAACTTCATGTAACTAAAGTGAAAGAGGAAATATCCTTTTCGTCTATCACAAATACCACTCACCAAAATTCACACATGGATATATCTGCTTCGAGGCCTTATGTTCAATTTGAATATTATTTTGTTTAGTTATATCCAATGAGACTTGTAATAAAAGAAAACAGCACTGTGCCGTGAGATTTGACCATAAAGCCTCGTAGCCATGCCTGAATATTGATATATCGAACTCGGCCTACCATTAGCACTTAGTCAAATCGAGGTTTCACTGTAATATTCCAGCCAAATTGCACGATTACCTATACAAATAATCATTACATCTCGAAGAAGATGATTCTGGGCAAAACTAATCTTTATGTAGGAGTGTTGTAGTGAACTTGAAAAACGCTGAGCCGACTTTTTGAAGGATTACATAAACTACACTGAGTCCTTTTCAGTTTTTGTCCATTCATGCATCTATTTGGCTTAATTAAATTTCTTTTATGTTCTTCATTGAATACACTTACGTGTAAATGCAACGTGAGTGATGTTCTCTTTTCCCCAAATCCACGTTTACTCGTTTTATAAGAATACAGCCAATTAATGAAAGCGTCCCTCTGAACTCTCCTCCAAGTAAAGATACCCTTTACAAAAAATTGCGATGGCCCTAACACATACATTATTGGATGAAATAAATATATTTGAAGCGCAGGTTATAAAAAAAGAGTAAAGTTATTTATTTATTTATTTATTTATTTTTACTATTTAATGTCAACACTTGTCTTGGCAAAGCTCTTCTTCAGCGGAAGATCACTGATAAAGATAACAAAAAAGAGGGCCCAAGATAGATCCCTGGGGAACTCCTGATGTAACACTAGACCAGGAAGAGTGCTTACCATCAATGATGACTCTGTGATAACGATCAGACAATTAAACCGTACACCA
>NC_090889.1:17925959-17928459 GCF_036669925.1 Montipora capricornis
CGCAGGTCAAGGTCATACATATTAACAAGCTCCTGAAAGTATTCTAGCATTTCTTTATAGAACAGGGGCAAGCTTGAATCGATGCATTTTGTATCGTAGTTACAATTTAGTAAAAAGGTTAGGCCACCATGTCTATTAAAATAGTAATTTGGAATTGCTTTCCAGTTAGCGTCGCTGCCACCTAGCAGTCTGCCAATCGAGCTCAGACGAAGGGACTTTGACACAGTTCTGAAATTAATTGATATTGGTTAATGGCTCAGCAGGATTCTCAGGTTTTAGTTCCTTGATTAGTTTCTTTTCATATTTTTTCTTTTCTAAATTAAACAAATATTTCGTTGGCTTTTCTCCCTGCTCAATCCAGCGAGATTTAGAACGAAACATTGTCTCTCTGCCTTTCATGTCATATAAATCTTTCAGTTGCTTTTTAGCTTCTTCATATTTATTCAAAGTATTGGTATCAAGGCAAAGGTCCTTACATATTTTCTGGTCTAGCTCGTTGATTTCATTTTGCAATTCTATTTCTCTTTGTTTTACTTCTCGCCTTTTTTTCTTGGAGTAGGTTATAGTTAAGGCACGAATTTCGATTTTAATCATTTCCCAAAGTAAATTTCTGGGTACGTCCTGTTAACAAGTTGAACGAAGTTTTCATCCTCCAACAGCTGGTTATTAAATTTCCAGGACCCTGGGCCCCTTTTGAAATCTCCTTGAATTTCTAGAGCTACTACGATGAAAAAATCTTTTCTCGTTTATCTTCACATTTCGAACGCACCTGCATTGAATGCTCAACAAGCGAAATTATTTGTAGCCATTTCAAGAGGTTGACTGTTTATTTTAACTCCACTTTACTTGGTGCGGTTCCGACCGATAACCCCTCAGTGATCTGGATCGAGGAGAAAGTGATGTCATTTACTCACTAGCCTAAAAATAAAGGGTGTGAATGCAGCTTAATTAGTATACAGCAAGAGAGTCTTTTGCTTTCAGATTGTCAAAATTTGTGTTCTGCATACTAATTCAGCTGCATTCGCACACGGCATAGACCGTATTCATAAATGGCGGCTAAGTAATTATTATTTTGTCTTTATGCTAATCATTCTCACTAGCCTGGTTAGCACGAACAAATTCAACGACGTTTGGCTCCAAAGTGAGGCTAGTGAGGATGATTAGCACAAAGACAAAAGAATAATTTTTTGGCCGCCATTTATGAATACGGTCTATTTTAAGCTGGCGAGTGAATGACGTCACTTTCTTCTCGATCCAGTTCTCTGAAGATTTCTCTGTCAAAACCACACCAGTTAATGGCGGAACGTTTAATAAAAAAAATTGCCGTCAAAATAAACAGTTTTCTCTTGAACGAAGGGGGTACTTTCTAAAGAAGCTGTGGTGCTGCGTCAGTGGAGAAGTAGTAAACAAAAATTTGGTTTCATAAACGGAGTTGATAATGTAAATTGACCACCGTACAGAGACTCTAAAAGGTGAATAAAAGCTGAATAGAAGCTTTTACTTTTAATTTACATTATCAACTCCGCGATAAAACCAAGTTTTTCTCTTAAAATGATTGCAAAAAATCTAGCATTTTGGAGTATTTAGCACAAGAATTTTCGAAATGTGAAGAAAAACGAGAAATGATTTTTTCATCGTAGTAGCACTTAATTAAAAGAGACCATTGCTAAAAATTGTCTAGATAAGAGCGAGGATCGCTTCAATCTTTCGTATATACCTTATTTTTGGAAATATCTGGCAAATGTTTAGGCTCATTGGTGTTGGATGTCACAATTGAGAGGATTTGGAAAAAAATAACGAATGCTTAAACTTAACAGGGCACTTGGCATGCATCTATTTACTTGCACTGATTTCTTTGCAAATCTGAGTTTTAGTAGTTATGGCAAAGTTGTATTCCATTTTGATGGAGATTTGGGTGTCGTAAACTTACCGCAAATTGCAAAACTCCGCTCCTTTAATTCTTTGCTTCCAGACAGTGACACTTACAGATTGACGAGCCCATCACGAGGAGCGACCAACTTCCATACTAAGCCTATATATGTCACGGCATTTTTACAGACCGATCTATTTTTAGACTACCTTTTCCGCCAAAAAACAAAGGCAGTACCGGCTCGCTGACGTTATATCGTCGAGTTAGTTTCATGTGATTGATCATCGGGCTCACAAGGGAGTCTCATTTGCGGGAGATTCAATCTAAGAATAAATCGGTCTGTGAAAACGCCGTGACAGGAATGTAGGGCTATTGTTCACCCCTAGTCATGGGTTCCTGACAGATTTTATTGTGTAACGCCAGGCGCCTTTATCAATGGTTAACAACTTATGGCCGAACGTGTTAAGATGAACGCCCCAATCAAAAAAAAAAAAAACTCTATCACGTAGTGTCACATACAGATTTAACTCTATCTAACGCCAGACGATTTTACCTGTCAATGATCCGATTAACCCTTTCCAACCCAATACAACAGTAACACAACACCCACCTTCAAGCAAAACTGTAATT
>NC_090889.1:17933459-17943459 GCF_036669925.1 Montipora capricornis
AATGAGGTCGTCATCTTGGATTCGCGCGGCTGGGTCTGAATTCCGGTTTTTTCGACCATCCAACTGTCTGCGAGCAGGCTACAGCTCTAGCGGTGTTTTCGGGCTTGGGAAGGGCAGGACAAGGCGCATCGAGTTCTTCTACTAGGACCTTTCAAAGAAATAAAACAAGCCTTATTAGAGCGGTTATCATTGAAATTAGCTAATTGCATCAGAGTATGATGTATATGAAATGAATCGTATGAACTGCGGAAATTAAATCAATTGAAGACTGATCTTCAACGTTGTGTGCGCAATTAAAGTGCCCTTGTGACCAAAAAATCAATTCATATTTTTCTTTGGATTTCAAAACTATGTTAACAAAACACTAAGTGACCCACGCTTTAAGCCTTGATTTCAAAAAGACACCTCTTTCTTTTAACTGTAATTTTCCTATTTAATGGTCCGCCATTACTAACATTATGTTCTTGAGAGAGCTGGATCGAGGAGAAAAGTAAGTTTGTAATATAAAGATGGGATATTGCGTCGTGTAATTGTTAGGAAATGTCCAACCTCTTTTTGGGAGATGGCCAAGTGTGCTGCTTTCCCAAAGCCTCTTCCGTAATACTCTTTACTTGAAGCTACAGGCAACCCAACAGATAAGACACTTAGCGTGAACTTTGGCTTTTTATCTTTCTAGCGTTCTAGTGCTGCTAAAAGAAACGGATTGGAATTAATTTTTCATGGGCAATTATATAATATGCCAGTGAAAAGACTAACTACATGCGTACCTGATGCATCCGTGGAACCCCTTCATTTTGGAGTTTAGCCGAATCATTTAGAGCAATGCAATTTGGTGAAAAGGATGTCTTTTGTGTCGCTGAGGAAGTATCCGAAAATTCTATTTGGACATGATTAAATGCAAATGAATTTGATTTATTCATGATTGGTTCCAAGGAACAATTTGAAAAATGATCTCTTTAACTACAACTTTTTTTCCCACCGTAGGAGTGGGTTTTATGGCGTACTTAATTTTTTGATCATACTTTTTTATCGTAGTCAGATTGCATACTGAAGAGTATTAAATCCCCTGCTAAGCCTTTTATTATGTAGGCTTAGCCGAGAAAGACAATGGTGATATCGGCTTTCAAGTTTCAACAATGGCAATTCTCTGTAGTTCAAGCGCTATCAGAAAGTGTTGGCAAGAAACAACATGGTGCATTGCATATCTTATTTAATTTTCATTTCTTTTTTTTTGGTTCAAATTTACCGATGAAATCAGGACGACATCTTGTGTTGGATTCCAGTTAAGCTTCTTTTCAGATTAGCGGAGCTAATGTGTTTTTTGTGGTGTGAGTCAGTAATAGTCGTATCGACGATGATTGCGATCACAGGTGATACTAACGATAGTGGTGATGATGATGATGACCTTATTTTGATTATCACACCTTGTGTAAGCCAGTTGCCCTATCGCTAAAGGGTGACGAAACAAGTTGCAAAACGTTTTCTTGTGAACCGCGCACTGTTCACTGTGCAAAATATTTCTATACTATTTTAAAAATTGATTTAATATCCAGGGAGAATACCACGTGTCTTTAGGGTTAGGGTTGGTTGACTAACTTGACTAACATGCGGGGTCTAAAATTTCTTACTGCAATCTTCAGGTGTGAAGATTCGTAACTGTCAAATTCCTGGCTTATCGCGAGATACACTATCCTTTGATGATTTCTGGCCTCATAAATATGAAGTTGATGACCTACTGTAGCTAAGAATGTCTTCCCGTCTCATGGAGACTTCTTCTTTTGTTATTGCTTGCATCTCCTTATCTGATCTAGCGCCGGAGCCGTTAGCGTCACTTCCTTTTAATCACGTTTGTGACAAATGAAACCCCGAAAATACGTTACGAGCCTCAGGCAAAATTGGATATGAACGAAAAAATTGAAGGTTTCCATCCTGACGGATATGGGGACCGTGAAATTTTTACTTTCGAGTTGAATGCGACAGTTCATAGTTTGGTGCCCCAAACAAGCACGCTCTTTTGCCCATTTCACACGGTACAAGCTACATTTATGTTTGTCATTTTTGTTTGTCTTTTATATTTTTCGCCATCGTGCTATGTTATTTTACAGTCAAACCAAGTGAAGCGTACCCCTCAAGATTGCATTAATGAAGTGATTATTTGAAACTTGAACCCGCTAGTCGTTTCAAGAATGCAATAATGAATTGATTATTCGAATATTGAACTCGCTCGCTCGATCCAAGAATACGGCTAAATTCGCTAACGGCTTCCGTTTTCGAAAAATCAATTCACTGTTGCGACTAGTAGGTTTCAAACCTACTAGTCTTTTCTAGAATGCAATACTGAATCGATTTTTCGGAAACGGAACCCGTTAGCCGTATTCTTGGATCGAACGAGCGAGTTCAATATTCGAATAATCAATTCATTATTGCATTCTTGAAACGACTAGCGGGTTCAAGTTTCAAATAATCACTTCCTTAATGCAATCTTGAGGGGTACGCTTCACTTGGTTTGACTGTAAGGAGGAAGTTTTGTATGTTTTTGGACACGTGCATGTGTAAATTTTATTCAGGATTCAGACCCAAAAGTCATTTGTCGAATTTAAACCATACCCGTTTCTTTAATACGAAAGAATGATTTCACTTCCGTTTTTTAATCAGTTCATTTTTAACGTTTTCAATCGAAAAATCCTTCTTTTTAAGAACTAGAACAAGAGCTTTTCTGCTTTGTAGAAGTGGCTTACAATTTCAGTTTTGACTTCTTTTTTGCATGTTCAACACAGGTTACCCTGTTTTGATTAGCTTTCATTTTTCCTTCGTCTTTGCTTTTACACTACATATATTTCAAAACTGGTACCATTACATTCAAGTTTCCCAAGGCTACGTTTGTAGTCAATTTATGTCATTAAGTTGAAATGTGTTACCGCATTTCAAATTAAGAGTGCAAATTTGAAGTCATGTGTGGAATTAAAAAGCCACTGAATATGAATGCCCTGTTTTAGGGATAAAACCAACCTCCGCTTTTTTTTTGCTTTTTGTCAATATTGCCAGTCAATCATAAAAAGTAACTTCTATGACGGTTCATATGGAGAAAATATGTCCTGAAATTACTTTGTTTCATTTGATCGCCAAAGGCGTTCATGATTATTTTGGTTGATATAGGGTTTAGTCCAAAAAAATTACTTTGGCTGAATAACACACGTTATTTCCGTCAAAGTAAAATATCAAACAACCTTGTCAGCGATTTGTTTGCGTGGCAATAAAAGGAAAATGACAGGGCTAGTGTTAACGCGGGTTTCAATCTGGTAGCAGGTGAAAACGTCGTGCTATATAACGCACTCGATCAGGGATTCCCAGCGAATTTTCAATAAGATTCACAGGTCTTGAAACCATATTGTTTTGAAGTTCGAACCTTTAGAAAAATGTCATATTGAAAACGGTGGTTTCCGTATTTAAGCAGCTGCAGATGTGACGTCGAAGCCCTGCTAGGCCTAACAATTTGAGAAAAACCACATCGACGAGCTTCTTGTTTTATACTGACGCACTGATAATTTCTTTTTGGTTGAAGCATCTGGTCTCTTTCTTTGGAATCGGAAGGGAGACAATAATTCAGCAAGGACCAAAGTGGAGTTACCGAAGGATGGCTGGTGCTGAAAATTCGTGTGCCAGCGTACGAGTGCCAGTACCTCTTTCCTTCATAACGGCAAGTTTGTCTCTGCTCCTTGCCCTAATGACAATTCCAGGCAACTTTTTAGTCTGCTTTGCTGTTTTCAAGGATCCCCATAAAAGTCTCAAGACGCCTTTCACCTTCTTCGTTGTGAATCTGGCCGTATCAGACTTGATTGTGGGCGTGATGACTGAGCCGATATCTGTGTTGCTTCACTTTCGCGAGGGCCTTTCTCTTGATATTGGTCATCAATTTTTTTGGTTGATCCACATGTCTTACTTTGTCTCGTGCACCGCGTCAGTTTTGAACCTCGCTGCTTTGACAGCGGATCGCTATACAGCCATAAGCTACCCTTTACGGTATCGAGCAAGGTTCGGCACTAAACGTGCCATTTTCATCACAGGTTCCATTTGGTTTGTATCTTGCTCATTGCCGTTTGTTTACTTTAAAGTTGGCTATTTGAGGTATACCTTTGTGTTTGCAAACACTGCTGTAGCTTTGACTTTAATCATTTTTCTTTTCACATACGCTCGGGTTTTGCGAGGCATGCGAGCGCATGTTTCGGAATTGAAAACAATACGACAGAGCTCACAATCAGAGGAGAATCGTGCAAGACTCAGAGCGGCTTCGAGGGACAAAAAGTTAACGCAGGTACTTATGATGATGTTGGGGATCTTCCTTGTCTGCTATACTCCATCCTGTGTTATGATTTACATCATGAATCTCTGTTTGTCTTGTGATTGCATTACTATCCATGTTTTGAGGGATCTTCAATTCATCTTCGTTTTGTTGTCCTCTGCGCTGAATCCATTTTTGTACGCTTGGCGTGTACCAAACTTTCGGAGAGCTTTTAAGAGGATTTTACTTCCACGAAGCATACAAGAAGAATCATTACCTTGAAGCATGCAAGACTATAGGGGAAAAAGTGCTCTTAGAACCGTAGAGTTGGTATCGTACTCTGCACGTTCTCTACCCGACCTCCCCTAACCAGTCTCTCTTTTAGCCTCGTTAGAACTGTAACGTCAGAGCAACTGGTACATTGATGCCCTTTGAACGCAACATGCGAACAAATATGAGATGCTGTGGGATCAGTATTTGTATATCTCCAATTCTTCGCGACGTTTCTGTTTTGCCATTATTAATGCAATGCATATGTTAAAGTGAAACCTTTTATTAAATTCGTCAAAAAAAAGAAAGGTTTACACTCACAGTAATAGATTCATAATCTGATGGCGTCCTTACTTCGTTTGCCATTTGTAAAACAACTATACCACCAAATGGTGGAGCGCCAGATCCATTTATGGGAATTAATGGATTGTAAAGACAATTATACCCTTGCGTTTACAGACGTGAGTCTGCTATGGACGCCTTACTCAGTCTCAAAAGCCTTGATCTACTTGAGAAGTGCAAATATCTTAGTCATTTGCATGCTTTCAGAATTAGAATTTCGCCAATCCAGTAATGATTGTAATTAGCATAGATAGCTATAAATATCAGTCAACGTCACGTTTATGTTCTCTGAATGGAAAGAAAGTGCGTGTTGGAGACGAAAAATTGAAGTGATCATCATCACTGTAAGCAATTGTTTTGTATAGACACCTGAAAATTCTCAGGTGACTTCAACGAGATTTGAACCCATGACCTCAGTGAAGCCCCTCAGTTGGGAGCAGGTCAATTTTTGTGCTCATCTGGTAGGACTGATGAAGGAAAGAAATTGAAAGATTGAAGTGATACTCGCACTCATTCATCACTTGTCCTGATAAATGCCAACATCGCTTTTCATGTTCTCTGCAATCTGAAATAAAGCTTTTGCGTTTTAAGTGCATGTCACCTTTGCTTGTGTTTTTTTCTTATCTTTTTTGCGTTCTAGTTCTGCCTAATGCTGCTAAGAAAACGGATTGGAACAAATTGTTCCTCGATTACTATGTTTGCAAAATAACTTATACATGTGTGCCTGCATGATACATCCGTGGGCCCTCTTTGTTTTGGAGTCGATCATTGAGAGCAGCTCGATTAAAGGGATGTCTTATATTTCGCGAATAAAGGAGCTGTTTTGATCAATCTGTGTTGTTTCGTACCCCAAAATTTTGTTCACAGATAATAAAAAACAAAAAACAAAAGAACGAAAGAGTCTGATAAATATTCATGTTGAGAGATTGGCTCATTACAGAGAGCAATGTAAAAAGTGATGTCTTCGACTAAGTACTTTTTTCCACCTTAGAAGTTGGTTGTATGGCCTGCTTCATTTTCTGATTGCTACAAACTTTTTTTAAACTATTTATTGCAATGACATTTCGTACAGAAGAATATTAAGCCTTTCGTAAGCCTTATATCGAATCTGGGGAGCTTAGACGAGGAAGTAGAAATATCCGCTTTCCAGTCCTAACAAATAGCAATTCCCTGTATTTCAAGCTCTATAACAAAAGTGTCGGCAAGATGTAACGAGGTTCAGTGCATTTTCTTATTTTTTATTTTAATTTGGTAGTTCAAATTACCTCGGTCCCAAGAGCCTGGGAACGAGGTTGGAAGACTTCCTGCTTGAGAACCTATGAGTACCAACAACGAATGTTACGTTTAAACCTCGTTTGTGCCTATTTTGGTATGCCAATTCAGCTCGCATCCAAAAATCCAACAAAATAATTTTTTTAATAAATCAGCGGAATGTGGTGGAAATAATATTGTTAAAAACGATGACTGTGGTTACAACGATAGTGATGATGACGATAACTATCTGTTGTTTATCAGATGTGATAATGATGATAGTTTCGATAGTTAGCAACTATTCACCGAAGTGGAGGTGGCTAGTGGTGGACACTGAGGTGAATAGTTGTTTTAGTATATACTAAAGCATTGAGATAATATAGCAAAAAGATGATTTTAATTCATTTATTTCTGAGAAGATTACAATATTTTCGGGCGCAAATCCCGCGCGAATTGCTCGCAGGTGAATAGCAAAGGATATCCGGAGTTTGAGTAGCCAATCAGCGCGCGCTTTCAACGCTATCCACTGTTTTGGTATATACTAATTATAATTAGTAGAATTCTACTAGTATACTAATGCAAATGCTGTAATCTGATTGGCTGAGCCATTGAACACTATCAGCCATTAGTGTCAAGTGGCTGGAGGTCGTCTTGGAAATAACGACGTTTTTTTCGTTTTTCCAAAGTTTTGGAGGAAAATTTGGATGCGAATGGGCAATTAAATTTTTGAGAAGTCTAAACGAAGGACATTTACGGTTTCTTTACTTTCAAAAAAGTTGAAATTATTGAAAAAGCTGATGCGCTTGCGTGCACAACTTAGATTTTAAATGGCAATTCAATCCGAGCGATCTTTTTCAGGCGCAAAGTTTAACAATACGTCAAGAAATAATTGGAAACCGACATTTGAAGTAAATTTTAGTAACAATTCCACTAAAACAATTAGATTTTTTGCTCTCGATTTCTATGAGGTGATAGTTGATTTGGCCTTCGGCCTTATCAACTATCACCTCATAGAAATCTCATAATCTAATTGTTAACTATAGTACAGTACTAATTTCCATAGCAGTAATTTCCTTATGCCCGTTACCGGTTTCAGCAAAGTACATTAAATTCCAATTTGGACGCAGTGCGGTCTCAGGGGTTAGGGCGCTTGCCTTGAGATCCGGAGATCCATGGTTCAAGACCCGTTCTGGCCTCTGGCTGAATTCGATCGTTATATTAGCCAACTGCTCTTCCTCCGGCCATTTGAGATACTTAAAGAGCCACGTTCACCCTACAGGCATTGCTTACCGTAGAACAAGAAACAAAGGCATTTCTGGTTTGGTGACGCCATGACGTCAATTTTGTTTCTTGTGATTGGTCATCGGGCTTCTGTGGGAGATTTTCTTTCCCGGTAAATTCAATCTAAAAATAAATCAGTCTGTGAAAACCCCATGACAGAAATATAGGACTGTCTGTTGTTCGCTGTGTAAGTATGTATTGTAATATGTAAAAGAATCTTGAAGTCACAACCAAAAAGAGCTCCTCTTCTACAGTGTAATATTCAACTTATGTATTAGCTCCTTTCTTTCATTTAAAACATGCAAAACCGCGCACCGGTGGCTCAGTTGGTTGAGCACCAGGCTGCCATGCGGGAGGTCGTGAGTTCGACTCCGGTCGGACCAACACTCAGGGTCTTTAAATAACTGAGGAGAAAGTGCTTCCTTTATAATTACATCCTTTATAATGGTTAGACTTTCACTTTTTCTCGGATAAGGACTATAAACCGTAGGTCCCGTCTCACAAATATCTTGCATGTTCAACAGTTCCCCGTGGGACGTTAAAGAACCCACACACTATTCGAGAAGAGTAGGGGATGAAGTTTCCGGTGTTGTGGCTGTCCTCTGTGAGTATATGGGTGGGTGGGTGGGTATAGCAGGTCCACATCAGCTGAATAGCTGCCAAAACGTCAACCTGCTTCAACAAATAAATAACAAACAAACAATGTTGTATGCTTTAGAAACAAAGGAGTACGAGTTTCGGCGCTCCCACTGTCTATGATCCGGAAAAACCTTCATCTGGAAGAAAAGGCCTAGTTTAGCTATAAGCCGGTTGCCTTATCACTAAGGGGTGTCGTCCTATCAAAGTGTGGATACCTTTAAGGTTGCAAAACGTTTTGTTGGGAATCGTACACTGTGTTCATTGTAAGAAATATTTCTTGCTATACTTCTTTGAAAATTTATTTAATCACCAGGGAGAATACCGCGTATCTTTGGTCGAAGAATGGTTGACAGAGTTGCGTGGTTTAGAAATTCCTCACTCGGATAACTGCAATCTTGTGGTGACTCTTGGTGATCCTGTCAAGATTCGCAACTGGCAAATTGCTGGCTTACCTCGAGATACTCTGTCCGTAGAGGATGGTGTTATTGTGCAGTTTTCACAGAGGTGGCCACTGTTTATTGATCCACAAGGACAAGCTAATAAGTGGATAAAGAACTTGGTGAGTAGTTTCTATAAAAGTCTTGGACTGATTTTCGATAGTGAGCGTACGGATAGCTATTTATCTGGAATGTCCTTAAGCAAAATGTTCATAGCAATTTCTCATGGATTTTAGTTACCCACAAGGATACTTTAATGATGTTTGTTTCTTCTGTGGCGGGTGCTGACAGGATGTATTTTCATATTATATTATATTACATACATATTATATGTACAAAAACCACTATAAAGTGGTGTAGATTAATCCATGAACAGGCAGTTACTATTAAAATTGGTGTAAAACTAAACTTTCACCTGTGAAATTTTTTCCTTGATATTACGCACTAACTTTTATCCTTTAAAAATAGTAAAAATACCCAAAATTTAGAGTAATTTTAGAACATCATTTTAGTGTAAGAGTTTCACATTGAGAAGGTGTAATTTTACATCTTTGCCTTCGTAACATTACACTTTAATTTTTAGTGAGTATTGTTTGATGGCGTTTATTCATAATCGGCTAGCGCTAGCCCTGGCAGGTGTATTCATTGAAACGAAGGAATGGTCACTACAGGCAGACTAAGTACCTTACTGGAACATTTCTTGTAACCAGCACAACATACTAGTTTAGTCCAAGGATATGAAACGGTGCTGCGGCCGGACTGTATTGTTATTTGAATGTGTGTAATAAAACGAACATTAAAAGGTACAAATGAGAAAATGTGAGGCGAAGGATGATTTCGTTGCTAAAGTAAACTTTAAAATATTCTCGCTTTGCCTGTCCAAAAGGCGAACTATTTAAAGTGATGCCTTTGGAATTCATCATTAACAAAATGGCGTTCTGGGATATGTCAAAAGAATATGTTAAATACTTGAAAAAATGTAAAAGTTGTATCGCAATGCACGATACATGTTTTGCAGTGTCTGTCACCTCAAAAAACCCTTTCCGCAAGCACAAGTCAGGACGCACGTTTCAAAATGTTTACGATGAAGAGGTCCATAACCGTACGTCACTGTGTGTGTGTCCATATAGCAATGTGTTCACAAGCGCGTTGCATTATGTTTAAAGCCCGGCAAAGCCAAAAACATCGAGATTTTGCACAGTATATTGATTTTAAATTTTGATAATGTTGTTGCAGCGGCTGGCCTGCGTATCCGGCTCTGCTCGCTCTGTAGCAAAAAAAAAAAAAAATGGTGTTGATGTGGTACCTCAGTGAGAAAATGTTCAATTGTTCTTTATTCTACTTGTCTCCTCTCTATTTCTGTCCCCCAACTTTTACGTTTAATTGACGGGTAGAATATATGGTTTGTTGCTTCATAGTCATTTACCGGTTATCTTGTGCGGCAATCTTTTTTGCTGCAGGAAAAAGACGCTGGCCTTGATGTCATCAAGCTCAGTGACCG
>NC_090889.1:17945959-17953459 GCF_036669925.1 Montipora capricornis
AATGGACGGAGGAAGAAACGGAAAAGCTTGTTTCACCACGTCGTTTTTTTGACTTTTTGTACTCATCAATGAGTTGGCTTACTAGAAGTGCAGCCAAGCATTTACGTGTTCTGAGGAGATGAATATACCCAAGATTCTCAGCCATGATTCAACATGAGCCTTTGTGAAATCTTCGGAATGCTCAACATGTTGAGCCATTGTTGAGGTCATTTGAACATCCCGCTCAACAACACCTCAACAAACACTCAACATGTTGAGAGCTTGTACAGTGGACAAATCCAGTGCATTTGCACGCGGCTTTAAACTCTGCACTGAATTGGCGACAGATAGGTAGATAGATAGATAGATAGATAAATAGATAGATAGATAGATAGATAGATAGATAGATCTATCTATGCATCGCAGCCAAAGGCTGAATTACGCAATTATTTACAAGTACTTTACAATACTTAAAAATTGCTAATAAATCGTAAATATCAAGTGAAGCTATGATCCTCGCAGTTATGAACGCAATTTTTGAAAATTGCGTAAAGAAGCCTGAAAAATTCAGTTTGAACCCGTGACCGCGTTGTTGAAGTCCTGAAATTTTCAGGCTTCTTTACTCAGTTTCAAAAATTGCGTTCACATAACTGCGAGGATCATAGCTTCACTTGATTTCATATCCGCACTTCATATATGATCCATTTCATATATCATTTCATCGTTAAATCGTAAATAATAAGTTAAAAACTAATTATTAGAATGATATTAAAAGCGCTATATTATGTATTTGTGTTGAAATATAAAATATGAATATGAGTGGAATAAAACTACAGCCCGGACTATTTCGCCATCGCGTATATAAAAGTATTACTGGTTCAAAGCTTTGGTATATTAAAATGGCGCTGTCATCTTAGATTTTCGCGTGAGTTGTCATACACTGGTGGAAAGACCGCTCATAGTTTCAGTTGATGATTTTGGATCACTGACAATGTTATCAAAAAGCTTGCTACATAGCACGTAATGATGCTCTAAAATGGGTGTTGCACTTTTCTGAGGTTATTATTGACGTTGTTCTTTTCTCGAGCCGTACCAGCTCGATCTTTAAGTACTGCGGGAGACCATTGAAAAAGACAGGTGCTGCGTAATCTATAACAGACCTCACGCACGTTATATAAAACAGTGCTAGATCTTGTTTCGGAACTCCCGCTCTTTTTAAGGACGGTGCCTAGTAATTCAATGGTATTTTTTTTCGTTCTTTGCCAAATTGAATTAATTATCTTTGCCAAATTGAATTAATTATTGTGAATCTGAAAGACGTTCTCTGGTTAAAAATTGGTTAAAAATTATAAGCTTTCGGCTATCTATCTATAGCCTTTAACGAATGAAATATAAGAAGCACGAATTAAAATATATACGAAAAGGGGTGTAAAAATTCGATGCGGGTGAGAACTAAAATATGAATAAGAATGATCTAGAAAAAATTACAATAAAATAGAGTATTGTCTCGGTAACGCCAAGGATTTGGAAACGATACGTTGACGACAGCTTTGTTGTCATCAAGAAAGCTGCTGTCCATTCCTTCCACGACACCTTAAACGCTGTCGACCCTAAGATCACATTTACCATTGAAGAAGAGAACAATGGACAAATTGCCTTCCTTGACACCTTAGTGTCAAGAAAAAATGGTGTTGCTGTCATTGACGTTTATCGAAAACCAACCCACACTGATAGATATCTAGACTTCTCCTCACATCATGAGAGAAAACACAAAATCAGCACGGCCTCTACTTTGTTATTCCGTGCGTCTAATCTCCCAAGCACTAACGAAGGAAAATCACGCGAGACCAACTATGTCACAGATGCACTAAAAGCCAATGGCTACCCGTCCTCAGTCATCTCTTATATTTCCAAAAATAGAAAGAAGCCACCATCACCAACTGTACCATCACCAGAAGAATTGGTAGCATTGTTCTTTAGTTGGGTTGACCCACAGAATACACCCCATGGATTTGCGTGCCTTCCATATATTAGCGGCTTGACAGAGCCCCTCATGAGATTATTACGCAAACATGAAATTCGAGTCGTCACCAAACCACTTAAAACCCTTCAGCAAGAATTCCCATCCCCAAAAACAAGACAGCCCTTGGACCAACAATGCAATGTTGTTTACAAAATTCCGTGCTCGGACTGTCCGTGGAGTTACATTGGCGAAACTGGAAGATGCTTTTTAACGCGGAAAAAAGAACATCAAAGAAACCTAAAAAATTTCGCGAAAGGGTCAAACATTGCCAGCCATGCATGGAAGAATGACCACTCTATTGACTTTAATAATGCATGCGTGATTGACAAAGGCAACTACCGTGTTAGAAAAACCTTGGAATCCTGGCATACCGCTAAAACTGTTAACGCGGACAATAATTCTAAACCGTTACCGAGACAATACTCTATTTTATTGTAATTTTTTCTAGATCATTCTTATTCATATTTTAGTTCTCACCCGCATCGAATTTTTACACCCCTTTTCGTATATATTTTAATTCGTGCTTCTTATATTTCATTCGTTAAAGGCTATAGATAGATAGCCGAAAGCTTATAATTTTTAACCAATTTTTAACCAGAGAACGTCTTTCAGATTCACAACATGTCTCATCCTGGTTACGGTGCAATTTTTAAATGAATTAATTATCTCTGAAAAATGCATGGTTACCCCCAATTTTCTTTTTGGATACCAAGATGCTAAGTTCTGCTTTCTTCGCGTAGTTTTGAACCGCACAAAAATATTCCTGTATTAATAAGCACCGCCGACAGGAAATCCGAGTATCTCGAGATGCGCAGAACGTATGCGCGATAACAATAGTAGGCACCGTCCTTAACTGAGTTAGGAAATGAAGTCTCCTACTGGCCTTTTTGGTTATCTCAGTTACATGGTCATTCCATGTTAGGTCATTCGCTATTGTAAGGCCTAGTAGGTTTGTACTGGTAACGAACACTATCCTCTTCCCTTCTATGATGACAGGATCAAAGACTCTTTGCTGTTTGGCAAAGGATATCCTGAGTTCTTTGCACATATCGGCGTTTAGTTGAACCCTGTTCTCGCGAGAACACTCTGTCAGCTATTACGTGCGCGTGACTTACCCCGCCCTTTGCTACTACCTCTGACACCGTGGTGTTGTTCACATATTTCCATTGCTGTGCGTTCGTATCGAGGTCGTTAATCATTAGAACAAACAACCACGGGCCTAGTTTGGTATCCTGTGGTACACCGGCGGTGGCTGGGCCCCATTCAGAAAAACACTCTAATGCAAATTTGATCCTCCATTCTGATTGGCTAAAAGAAGTGCAGTTTCCAGGTAACAGCGCAGAGATGATGTAATTCAGACGAGTGCAAAAAGAGGGTAGCAAATCAAGCATTCTGATTTGTCAATGATCAAAGGAAACCTTAGATGGCCAATCAAATGCGAACCCCTGATGGCGCAATTTTGCATGATTGGGTTATACGCATGCGTTTCTTCTGATGAATTATGATCTCATCTCGATTTTTGTTCGTGATTATTACTAATAAGTAATCACATGATATTTCTCGTGTAATTTGGAATAAATAAGCACACGTAAATTTTTTCAAAGGGTAAAAATGCACTCGCTTTCATTTTTGTAGAAACTTACTCGTGCTTTTTTTTTCCAATTTGCACGAGAAAAATCATGTGATTACCGCGCACCTGTGGCTCAGTTGGTTGAGCACCGGGCTGTCACGCGGGAGGTTGTGAGTTCAACTCCGGCCGGACCAACATTCAGGGTCTTTAAACAACTGAGGAGAAAGTGCTGGCTTTGTAATTACATCTGCAAATGGTTAGACTCTCTAGTCTTCTCGGATAAGGACGATAAACCGTAGGCCCCGTCTCACAACCTTCAATGTTCATAATCCTGTGGGACGTAAAAGAACTCACACACTTGTTGCTAAGAGTAGGGCACGTAGTTCCCGGTGTTGTGGTCTGTCTTCTGCTGTGTATCATGGCTGGGAGGGTAAAAAAAGGGACCACAGTAATTGGTGCAAGCTGTTGTGACGCTCTGCCAGCTTGACTGGCAAAGTTAATAAATTAAATAAAATTAAATTAATCAAAAAAAACGTAAATCATAATTAAATTTTTATTTTTAAAACATTACTGCATTCTTATAAAAGTTTGGTCTCATAAAGCGAGTATTATGTTCTAAATGCTCTAATTGACCACTGTCATTTGTTTTAGGTATTAAGGGTTCAATACCTTATCCTTGTGAAATCCTTTAATTATTTTTTTTTTTTGTACTATAAATGATAGGTCAACCTTTGCACTTGTTTAATTATGCAGTTTAATTAAGCAAGGACAACGGTAGCGTCACTTCAAAATATAACTTCATTTCATCTTGTTCACCTTGCACAATTTTGGAGAACTATCTTGTAACTGGATCAGTACGAACGGTTTTAAAGTAAAGATAGCACTGAAATGATTGGCTTCTCGTCGTACGCTCCGTTGCCGTCAAACCCGAAAATTTGGAGATTTCACGCAGGTTGTTGTTTTGTGGAGTACGGCAAAGAAATGCACTGAAATGCGTTCTGCACGTGAAGCACGATTTTTTTCCTTTTTTAACCAATGAGATTCTTGCTATGCGCCGGGCGATGTCGTTGCCGTAGCAACGATGACACTGTCGTCGTTGTTTAAACTCTCCTCTGAGAAAGTACGGAAGAAGCGGTGTCGAAACGCCCGCCTCCCACCACTGTGGCCGACGTCCACTGAAATCCTGGAGATAACGTCAAAAGTGGGGTAATTTTGTATTGGTTTTTGACCCTGGGCCAGAGTTTTTCTAAGGGTACTTCGGAACTTCCCCCTCAACCAACGTGAAGATTATTTCAGTTATGAGGGTTGCACTGGTATCTTTCTCTCATTAATTCATGTAGGATAACGGTTTCGATAACTGTCACCAATTCTTTATAGTGACTTTCAGTGAAGATAAATAATCTTCTTGGTTTTCTTTGTTTTCTTGCAGGCAAAAGTGGTGATTGCTGAACAAACAGAGAAAGATATTGATGAGACTCGTATTCAGTACATCCCTGTTGCCGTCAGAACTCAGATTCTTTTTTTTTGTACTTACGATCTGGTATGAGTACACTTTGCTAAGTTTTTCTTCGGTTAACTGCCTCTTGAAAGACGCCATTGTTGTAGTCACGATTTGGATTCCTTGCTCGTATAGGTCTCTCTTCAGTTCTGTTTAATAAAAAGAGAGATTGGTTCTTGTGTGTAACTTTTAAATGCTAATGAAGTAAAACTAGTCTATGGATTAGATGCGCAATGATGTGCCAATTAATAAGCCGGGTCCTCTGCCTAAGGTTCGAATCAGACTCATTGGACAGAGGAGCAGCTATTTCTCGAAAACTGGCATTATTTGGTCTTACAGCAGTTGGTATCGTTTTTAAGTCGAAGTCTTTGTATTTGATGTTTAGTCTTGTTTTGGTTTCAATAACAAGGGGAGCCTTTTGAACCTAACGAGAGCTGCTACATGAACCAACTCATCGGCTGAGTTGTTTCATGCAAACTCTGCTTCACATTTCTTCTCCTCCATTATTATGGAGTGCAAGCATTCCGCCCAGTGGAGGAAATACTCTTAGCTGCCTCAAGCTACTGAAGGCCAGAATTATCTCCGATACTGTGAACCCTAACCCTAAAGACTCGTCTTTCCTGGATTCATTAACACTTAAACAGACTCGCTATAAAAGGCGCATGCTAATTGATTGCCAATCAAGTCTTGGACGCAAACATGGCTCTGAAAATTTATGCCCCGAAAAGCCCTTGATGGCGATCTATCATCAACATCTTGTATCATGAGTTTGTTTTTGTTTCTTCTGTTTCAGATCCTTGACTACTTTTACCCCCTTGCAATATTCAATTATTTGTTAAGAGTTACGTCTCTGTTTTGACATGATCGTTGATCGCCATCTTAGATTATCTGGGTGATTTCAAGCGAAAGCAGAGAACAAAGCGATTTTTATAGGGGGTCAATTCGTGTTTAAGTTTGCCCATTCATTTGCTAAAACGCAACCCCAACACCCTTTGATGTTGATAGTTTGGTTTAATTTTCATGGAGAGTAAAATTTACAACATTTCAAGGCGACTTCAAGAGAGAATCCTTTTTTTTTTCAGGCCAACATTGATCCCATGTACCAATACTCTTTAGAATGGTTCATCGGTATCTTCCTTAACAGCATCGCCAACGCGGAGGCATCAGGTAAACCAGCGCTCTACAAAATCAGTTACGTCTTGGTTAGAATACGGTAGGGTGAAATCGTTGGTTGCGTTATTGGATGTGTTCGGTATCAGTGGTTTTGCTATTGCAAGAGTTTCTCTAAAGGATTTCTCTAAACTAAAACGTAACCCTTCCTTGTACTTGTACAAGTTAATTGCCGTGACATTGACATCTTAAATCCCCACGGCCTGCTCTCGTCTGACCTTGTATCTCAGTCGGTAGAACAGCGATGATCTAACCCGAAGGTCGTGGGTTCAATTCCCATCCTGGTCAGAGTTTTTCTCTGTCCTTGTGTGGGCCCAATTCCATTAGTAGGGCTAACGCTCACATGGTCTATATTGGTAGAAAACTAGCACTTCACGTTACCCTCTAATAGTTAAGTCTGTAAGATTTTTTCAAGTTGAAGTGTGCATTTCTCTGATTGAGTGTAAATTAAACTGCAATCTGGTAATCTACGGTCGTTCAATCGTTAAAATTTCCCTTTTGACACCAAGGGTCATATCTTGGAGGAAGGAAAGTCAGAGTAAAATAAATATAATAGTTGGGAGGGTAAATGCGTGGAGATACTTCCGATAACAGGCTGCTCAACAATACAAGAGTAAATGGATAAATGATAATGTATTTTACTATACTTAAAACACGCTTCTACTACTTCCGTCCAAAATCATTCGTTTTACGTGGGAAAAATGAAATCCTCTTCGATTCACAACCTCCTCCTCCTCCTACTACTCCTCGCATTCAAAAATATATGATGGCTCTTGTTTTTGTTGTAGAGAATGTGGAGAAGAGGATCGACAACATCAACGATTTCTTTACGTTCAGCTTGTATTCAAACGTTTGTCGCAGCTTGTTTGAAAAACACAAACTGTTGTTTTCCTTTTTGGTGTGTGTTAGAATCCTTATGAACGACAGCAAGATCAACATGGCAAGTACTAATTTCAGCGGTAGATTTATGGTAATCGTCAATAGACGACTTAAACAATATATGGGTGGATGTTTGTTAATTTGACTCACTAGCCCTATATTAGAACAAAAACAATTCAATTAATTTTGACTCTTTTGGGGCATCGCACATGTTGGAATTGTTTGTAATGCTGACATCTTGTAGAGGTCGTTTGTCAGTAGCGCCCCGCCCCCACGGTGGCTTCATGATGCAGATAAAAACGAAACCGACCCATTCCCTTGCGTAACCTCCAAATCCTAAGCGCCTGCGCTCAAACACCGGAGATGAAGTTTGTGAAGGGT
>NC_090889.1:17958459-17965959 GCF_036669925.1 Montipora capricornis
ACGACAAAGTAGAATACCAGTAATAGCTCATACTTAATGGAAGAAGGTACTCTACTAATTCTTTCCTTGGGCACTAAACCATTTGTTATTTTCAAAAAGTGGTTGAATCGGTGTTTCCTTTGTTCAGGAATGAAAATCGAATTTTTATTATCAACTGGAATCAAATAACAATTATCTGTACTCTTTTGGACATAAAGAAAAAGTTGATTTGTTTGTTTGTTTTGCTGTAGAATGCGAGCGAACAAGTGTTTTTTTAATCCGTTTGCCCAACTGGTTTTCGATGTGCCTCGACAGTAACGAGAAAATTTTGCCTTTTTGTTTTAAACACGTAATCGCAATGAGTTATCGTAAAATAAGGGGGAAATCTCACTAGCCTGTGTTTTCACAAGTTTGTTTATAGCACGTAAACGTTTATATTTAAGCGTTGGAGCGGATCTTGTTTCAAGTTCGTCCTTTCTTGCCGATTCTTGTTCCAAGCCAACCTGGCGTGTTTCATTGAAATACATCAGAATGTGAATGATCTCATTTTCAGAAATAACGTGGAATAAAGTACATCAGTAAAACTCGTTTTTGACCTTGAATTGACAAAAAAATGGCTTCTAATTTTAGCGTGATTCCAATTCGCTGGCTATTGACAGTTGACTCTGAAATGGCTTTTTTCCTTTTCCATTCGCTTGCTTAGGGTGTGCTTGTTTTCTTTTAAAACTCATGAGGTTTAAGAAAATTGCCAAACTGGTGAATTCCAAAGTAAATTTCACTCGAAAAACCGATATCGTACTCATGGCTTCGTGATTCATGATAGGAAGCAGTGTGGCCCAGTGACTTTTGAGACTCGATTCTCAAAATTCTCAAGAATTGAGTCTCGGATGGAGTTTCCCGACTCGCGAGTGACTGTTAACTTGCGACAGGAGGCAGTGTGGGCCAGTGGTTAGGGCACTTGCCTTGAGATCCGGAGATCCCGGGTTCAAGACCCGCTCCACTCTCTCAATTTGTACCTGGTAGTCCATAGTTCAACTTCCCAGCTGCACTTGTAAATAGCCAACTGGTTTGCCTCCGGCCAGTTGGGATTCTTAACAGTTGTTGTTGTTGTTCTGTTCTGTCGTTTCGTTGTGTTTCATTGGCCCTGAAAAGCCCCTACGGGGAGCGGTCAATTAATTGTGTATGTATATCGGTTTTTAGCGTAAAATGTACCGTGGAATTCACTAGTTAGGCAATGAAGTTTTGTATAGAAGAAAGCAAAGAAAATGATGTGAAACTGGGAGCACTGACTGGTCTTTTTTTTTTTAACAGTTGCAAATGTTTGAAGCAAGATGTATCGGAAATGTCCTTGAAAGAATTTAAAAAACGAAGAAAGGTGTGCATATCTTTAACCTGTGTGGCAGGCGTTACTATCTTAAAAGGGATAATTTCAAAACAATGGCATGTCAGTTCATTCGTTGAATTTAAACTTTTCCTTTTCAGCAAGAGTTACCTTTTGAGAAATGCTGAGCGCAGTTGAGCTAACGTCAATTTAAATTTATTGTCGCGCTTGAGAATAGACTGCTAGCAATCTCCTATTTTTCAATGACGTAGTAAAGCGCGCGATTGCGTGACACGCCTCGTTTTACCACTAATTTGCACAAAATAATAATTTTAACCGTCGAGCTTGGTTCTGAGGAAAGGACGACTGCTCAAGATCTAGCTCGAGAACTCATTTTCTCTTCGCTCAACGGTTGAAGACGTTGAAGAGCAATTTGACTCGGTGGTCAAAGAGGTTCAAATACTGAACACGTGTACGTGATGTCATCACGGGTATCAATATCCCGGATTATAGACATGATAACACCACAAACGACTGCGCATGCTACCGATCTTATAACCTGCGATCAGGCCCATTTTTAGCTTCGCCCATATGTTCTCTTATGTCGTCGCTCGCTAAAATTGGGCCTGACCAAAAGTCTCTCAAGAATTCCGGATGGTCGGCCAAATTTTGGCCGACCAAACTCGTGATCTGATTGGCTGTTGAAACGCCGGAAGTGAAAATGCCATCGTGATTGCGCGGAGCTCTCGCGAAGTCCTCGAGACTAATCCTCCATAAGTGTACGAAAAAATTTGCTCCCTTTTGTTCTTACAATGCCGTGGACGGTGCAACTTGATTTTATTTGTATAAATGGATATATGCCATCTGAAACATCTCATAACTTGTCCAGAATCGGGTTTGAATCTCTGGAACGAGTGAAATTAACGATTCCGTTGTCGAGCTCTGTGGCCATCGGGTTGAAAGTACTTTGGCACAAACTTCCCTGATGTTTTGAAAGCTAAATAGCTGGTTCTTTCAAATGGCAATGAAAGCCGATGCATATTGGTTTCCTGGATGAGACAGGGGACATATATATCACAGGAATATATATAACAGCAGGAGATGCTGATAAAATCGCAAGTTACACGAATGCATGTTTTGAGTATCTGTGTATCAAACGGATTTATTTATTTACTGTACATGACACGGTTTGTTTGCACACTTCATAATATTTTTAGTTCATTTAACTTAAAACTCGCACTCCAGAAACTAAAATGGCATGTTTCCAGAGAGATCAATTGTACAACAAAAGAAACTTTGCGAGTCCATCTTACTGTTCGTAATGGGTCGATACATTTCGCTGACCCCCAGTCCATGGACTACCACGATGGACTACCGAAATGGACTACCTAAATGGTCTACCCTAAATTACCTACCTTGAAAAATAAAAAAATTACTAAAGCTTGGTTGTTTTGATCGATCTCCGCCATCTTTTCTTGGTAGGTATGTTATGTATGGGGACACATTATGTACCGATAGTCGCCCATCACTCGCTATCAATTCTCCCCAACATTGACTCACAGTCCTTAGTACTGAGCAACCGTCCCTAGCAATGATCAACCGTCCCTAGCAATGATCTTTTGTCCCTACCAGTGATCGACTGTCCCTAGCAATGATCAATTGTCCCTAGCAATGATCGACTGTCCCTAGCACTGATCAACCGTCCCTAACATCCCTAATCATGTGTCCCTATAAATATCTAGTCATTTACCACTCTGTTACTGCAATTGACGGACATTACCCCGGTCAGTATAAAACTCAGACTGCGGACTACCGTTTGTGTTTAAAACGCGGACTAAGTATTACAGACTGAGTATAAAACATTGACTCTGGTCATAAAAACACAGACTGCGGACTAAATGCACCCTACTGCGGACTGGGTATAAAATTTTTTTCTATGGCTGCATCCCGCTGCTCCCTCTATTCATACTCATCTCTCCAAGAAAATCCTGCCTATGGGTCTGTTTTAAGGGGGGAGATCCCTAACTACACAACGGTTACTCTGGACGACTTCAATCCATCGTATCTTGGGCTGCCTGACAATAGATCAGTGTTAGGGACAGTCGATCAGTGCTAGGGACAGTGATTGGCGACTACCGGTACATAATGTGTCTCCATACATAACGTATCTACCAAGAAAAGATGGCGGAGATCGATCAAAACAACTAAGCTTTAGTAATCTTTTTATTTTTCAAGGTAGGTAATTTAGGGTAGTCCATTTTGGTAGTCCATTTAGCAGTCCATTTAGGTAGTCCATTTTGGTAGTCCATTTAGCTGTCCATTTAGGTAGTCCATTTAGGTAGTCCATCGTGGTAGTCCATGGACTGGGGGTCAGCGAAATGTATCAAGCCGTTCGTACTCCTTGAAAAAATTAACAGCCAAACTTATCATGATTTTACTGCGCGCAATTCTAGAAATACACTGCAACTGAAGATATTACCCGAAAAAATCACCGAAGAAACCTTCATGGGCAAACACGTTAAAGGAATAATGTATTTCCAAACCGTCCAACGACAAAATTCTAGGTTATCTCAATTACAAATTAAGATGTCAAGCTTAAAAGATTGCATATTCACCGGCCTTTGCCGCAATATAGTCGTCGAAAACATTCCCTATGCTTTAAATGTACATGTGTTTTTCTCAAATTAAAGCCAAATAAACGGTAACTTTCGAATTCGTTTATAATATTCCTCCCACGGTAATTAACTGAGGTCAAAACAAAATAGCGTGAATCTGCCGTCCACGCGTGTGTTGGTGTAATGGAAGTAAATTTGATTGGCCGATGAAGGACATGTCAATCAATCAAAAAAAGTGGGCGGAAGGAATTTCAAAGAGGAATTTGGTCAGGCTCTATTTTTCGTTTCGCCAACTCCACGTACCACGCGAAACTAAAATAGAGCCTGACCGCAGGTTACCGATCTCACATTCCACAAATTTTGATTTTTTTTTCGCTAATATCAAGAATAGGCTGCTGCCTCGCTAAGGCTCGCCAGCAATTAAAGCAGCAACTGGAAACATTAAAACGCGGACAATTCGAAACCTTTTATTTTCATTAACCCTAAAGGCAGTAAGAATAAATAACCAAGGAGCTCCGCTTTTAGGCTTGGCTAAATCTATATATTATTCTCTTAAAATCAACGATCAATAACGCTTCTAGCAAAAATACCGATGACGCCACCTATTGATATTAATGTGCCAACCAAAGCCTTATTTCGAAACAAAGCGTTCTTTTCTTCGGTGGTTGGCAAATTTGAATATCAAAAGAAATTTGACGTCAATGTTTGTAAACAGATATCTTCCCTATAAAAGAAAGCTTCAGGCTTTAAATGTTGAGTCAAGCGAGCATGTTCGATTGTGAAGAGGAGCCGTTTTGTGAATGATTGCGAAAGATTATTTATCGATCCTTTGAGGAAAGGAACGGCAGACTCAGACTGTGTGCTTATAGACCCTTTCGGCAAAACGGTGCATACTGGGTAATCAAAATAGATCAAAGTTTTATTGTGGTGGTTTGTGAACGAAAATTTACCCTTTGTCATTAAGTTTTCTCGATCAAATCAAGACGAGTGTTTGATTCTATGCTTATTTATCAGTACGAGTTGTGTACATGCTGTTCGAGTCCGTAAAATAAGCATGCCTAAGTGCGGGCAGTCGCGCAATTGACGTTTCGTTGTTCGAGTCGAAACAGTTCTTCTAGAGTCAATTTTATCACTTTTCAAGTTATCTTTTGTTTCTCTCAGACGGAAGATATGGCTTTCGAAGATTTCTGGAATGGATTGTTGGTCAACTTCAGTTTTATTTCAGGATGACAAGGGCAGTCAAGCATAAAACTACAACTGCCTTGATTTCGGTAATTCCCATTGATAGCGTAACAGACGATTTCACCACATCCGAATCTTTCGAAGAGTAAGTCAGAACTTGGTGCACATGCGTTCTCTTAAAGTAAGAGTAGGCCTTGCGTGCCTTATATTTGCCGACACAATCTGTGTCAAAGAGAATATAATGAAATATTTATCCCAAAAGTGGCCTGATCGATGTACCAAACACTTTCATCTATATTTCGTGGATTTTTAATACCACACTTAGTCAGAAGTCTGTTATACTCTCTTTCGAGCTGATCGGAAATCAACAACCGGGTCGTTTGACTCGAAAGCAACAAGACCGCGTGCAGCAAGATCTTTGTCGTTTCCTGTTGTCGACTTTTCCCTTCTTACCCTGCGAGCAGAGTCTCTTTCGATCTTCCTAGATAAGTCGGGAAGAGCAAAGAAGACTCTGCGAGCCGCCTCAACTTTCTTTGATTTGCCTCTCATCCAAAGAAATGGATGAGTCAGTCCAGTTTCGACTTGTCAAACCTGTTTTTTTGAATTTGTGCGCATGATCAATCCCCACGCGTCATCAATATTTTTTAAATCTACAACAGCGTGACAATTTTTAACTGTCTAAATTCCCATGAGTATTTCCTCCGTCTGTCGGTTACAGAAACTAGTTTGCCAGAATTGAGAAACCCATTAATTTTTCCAGTAAAAGTTGAAATGGCAATTTAAAAACTTGAACGATCTTGAGTTTCGAAGGAAATGATTCCTTGGTTGGAGTTGTTCGAAAATATCCCTACCGTTTGTTTTGGTTTTGTGGTTTGCGGTTACTAGTCACGCGTGACTGACTCCCGACAACGTTTGAATTTTTAACGCATGCTCAATACGAAATGTGCCGGCGGCGAGCAGAGTCTTCTTTCCTCTTCCCGACTTATCTAGGAAGATCGAAAGAGACTCTGCTCGCAGGGTATTCCCTTCTCATCCTGAAATAAAACTGAAGTTGATCAACGCTGCACTCCAGAAATCCTCGAAATCCATATCTTCCATCTGAGAGAAAAAAGATAACTTGAAAAGTGAGAAAATTAACTCCAGAAGAAATGTCCCACACTTTGGCATGTTCATGACAAATTTTCTCCATTTCACGAACCCGAATGGCTTCCACACAACTCATACTAGAAGACTTGTAAAATTTGTTGAAACACTTAAACCTTGCTTCCACTATTTCACCCTATTTTTTTCCGTACATCATCTGCTACACCATGCCAACTAAATTTGCTTCAAATTGTGACATTGCCAGGCTATCCTTTTTAAGTTTATGATACAGGAATTATAATCTCTCATATTGTCTCCTTCCCAATTACTGCTCGTGATCTAACTACAACCGAAAAACATACACAATTGCATTGAAACACTTACTTAGTAAAACCTTACCTGCTCTCTCTTTCTCTTTCTTGCGTACATCAACATTTACATGCCAATTTGCCTCAAGTTCTAACATCGTCGAACTACACATTCAAATTTCATAAATGCCGCGTCGATGAATGTACAGTATCATCCTAAATCACGCGTGACTTTTTTCGGCGTACCACTCACATATGGTAATGAACAAGAGGAGCACGTTGCTAATCAATATGCAAACTACCCTTTTAAACTTAATGCGGTGAATATGATCCCAAATCTTGTTTGCTTTCCAGTCACAAAACCTGTTTTGAAATACTCACCAATTTCAACTTGCACTTCAAGTCGACGAGGTCGGAGCAAAGCATCGTCGATCAGTGTTTGTCGTACCTCGTTTTCAAAGCGAAAAAAGAACGACAACTATCTTTAACCATTCCAAAGAATTACAGGTAATATCGGTATACCACAAATGACAACCTCGCGTAGTCACTGCCTCACAGTCACAAGTTTCATAAAAACCCCAATAAAGTATATATGTTCTGAAAGCTTAGGAATTGTAGATTCCGATTATTAGTTTATTTAAGGCAAGAAATCAAGACCTTTCCTAAAATAGCGATCATTTTCCAAAAGTATGTAGTTTCACGTATTGAATTCTTTTCCGGTCAGAATTTAACCGTAGGAAGTGGGCGACATCCCTACGTTTCGGCTTCACACCTGGTGGATCTAAGAAACCGTGTCGGGGAATTTTAATCAATTGTCTGGTTTGTTTTTTATACCCTGTTAAACTTTAAGGGCTGATTATTTAAACGAAGTCTAAGTTAACAATTGTTTAGAGAAATTTACGACCAAATCGATGGCGTTGCAATGGGGTCTCCGCTAGGCCCAGTATTAGCTAACATTTTCATGTGTGACTTTGAACAGAAATGGTTGGCTAATGTAGATTCTCGTCCCTCC
>NC_090889.1:17973459-17978459 GCF_036669925.1 Montipora capricornis
ATTTGTTTTTGTTTTTGTTTTTTTAGGGGGGGGGGGGGGGGGAGAAGAGCTTTTTTATTTCGAAACACCAATTCTGGGATTGAGACATTTCCGAGTTTCTGTTTGTCTAGGTTTCGAAGTGAGTCTTGGTGCTCAACTATTGAAAGCAAAATGAGTTTGATTTTCATAATACGCCCTCATTTTGTGTACCAGGACTCGCTTTGAAATTGAGGCATGCAGGAAGTCGGAAATGGGCTATTGAAGGCTTAAAGACTGCCCGTCAAAAAAGAGGAAAGAGAACGCATGAACACAAAGGAAATTTAAAACTGTATGCTGTATGCAGGAAGATTGATGGCCAACTTAAACTGTTCGAGAATAAATGAAATCAAAATAATCTCTGATGGGAGGGTTAACAGGAACCTCACTGGGCGCAAAGAGTACTTGACGCGTTCTAAAACCTACTTGAGTTTATGAACACGCAAAACTATTTATATTTTTATTACAAAATATTCCTTACCTATTGCGTTCGTTGAATTTATTACAATGGCGGACCTCTAAGACTGAAAAGATTAACAAATGTCAAGTGTAAGCACAATATGGAACTAAAAAGCTGTTTCGTAACGATTCAAGAAGATCGCCTCCTGGATTTACTCCCACAGTAGTTAGGTTTAAGATGGATCGTAGTCTACAGGCATCAAGATCTAGAGTTACCGTAGCCTGCGCAGCTGGCGGTTCTGTTTTAGCGGAACGTGAGAGATCTCGAGCGGCGAAGGCGGGAGAAGGCTGGGGAGAGAAGGAACGAGGAACGGTTCTTCGTTTCCCCCGTACCAGCTTTCTCGCCCCACTCGAAATCTCTCGCTGCACTCCGCAACAACAGAAACGCCATCTACGCTGGCTTGAGTTGCCGCGGTTCCCAAACTGCAGTTCGAAGTGTACAGTTTGTTGTTGGAGATTTCAGTGTACACTGACGCATAAATTGGGCAGTGGTACGATCATTCTAATTTGAGAATACGGAGTAAATTACTGGGATCTTTACATCTCTAATAGTAAGTACGAAGACGCCCGACACAAGGAAATGCAAGCCGGAAACCAACGGTTGTAGAAAAACAGGCGACGTCGTTAGAGATTCCTCAACGACGACGTTTTTAAAAGAGAGGTTGGGCGCGATAGGACCCGGCTTTGTATTGCTTAAGTTTTCATAGAGCCCTGTCTGTCTGGATTTCTGAATAGGCGCAGGAGCCCATCAGCCGGAGCGTGCAACTTACCTATTTTCGTGCAACGGCGTTTTCACAAGTAAGGTTATTTTTAGATTAAATTTCCCGCTAATGAGACTCCCACAGGAGCCCGATGACAAGCCCGATCACAAGAAATTAAGCTGACGTCATAGGGTCACCGAACCGGAACTGCCTTTGTTTTTTGACCTAATTCGCGGGAAGAGCTAGTCTAAAAATAAATCTACTTGTGAAAACGCCGTTTCACAGACGCTGTATGGAAGTTGCACGCTCCAGATGGGCTTCTGATAGGCGCCAAGTAAGCCATAAGTGCAACAGAAACTCAAGTCAACTTGAGACTTACTTGACGCGTTATCGCCGTGTTTCAGTCGGATCTGCGCAAATTCGCATTCGAGGAGGATAATCGAACTTCGCCTTCTCTGAAGAAACCTCGTTTTTAAAGTTTCATATTAAGGTTCGATAAGGTACTTCAAATAAAATAAACCTCGTTGACATTCATAGTAGACATCGGGCATACTAAAGCCTTCTTACGTTACTAGTATGAACCCCCCTAATACAACAACGATTGATTGACAATGACCCGCACAAAAAAAGGAAATACCGCTATTATTACAGCGCTTGTTCTCCCTTTTTTAACTTAGGGCTAAGCACCAAGAGGAGAAAAATACTGCCTTTTAATTTCATCTACATGTACGACTAGTTCGACATTCCTAAGATAACGACCGTAAAAATCACAGGATTCGTCTCACAACTCTCTGAGATAAACAATATAGACCATAATTGAAGAGACTCTGTCTAACAACTCTTCTTAAAAATTCGATGGGACGTTAAGTAACCCTGACAAAGAGTGAAACAGGGATTTTTAAGTATTTTGGTCTAGTCTTGTTTAGGCAACATTGTAACTGAAGCTCGCTATTTGTGTTACCTAAACCGTAGTTAATCGAGGGACTGGTTATGAAACCTTAAAACCTTCAAAAGCGAGAACAATGTTTCGATCGATGTTCAATTGACCGAGACAATGCGTTATCTTTTGGTTTCGCTTTGCAAGGGTTCGCAAATTAGTTGCGCATAATTTTATCGAAATATTTTATTGGTTATCTTCTCGGAAAAAGGTGCGTTTTGAGCACCGTCAACGCCAAAAATACAGACAAAAACATGAAACAAAGAGACTTGACGAGTTTCATAACCATCTCTGAAAATTAACTATGCCAAAACTTAAACTAAGATGAGGATGTAGCCTTGATCAGTAATTAAGCCCAAAGAAATTAAAATGTGACCACTTTTTGAAAAAAGTGACCATTAATTGGCGAATTTTCCACATCGCAGGAAAAACTTTTTAAGAGCAACCAATTTCTAAGAACAATACTGAACTCATCAAAGGCCTACAGTATATGAAGTATTATTTTCAGAGGCTCATTGACATAGCTCTTACCATTTTTCGTCTTCAAGGAGACTCAAGAACTTGTCCACCCGATCCCGCTTGTTGGACTGGTAAAGAAAAAAACAAATGTTAAGTCGAAAAACATGTCGATGAGTTAACACATCGAAAGTAACCGTAAAGTTTTCAAAGAGTGAAACCGATACGGAAAGGGCATTATCATTAGTTAATTGATTCACATAAACACAAATTCACAACCGAGACAAAGATTTGCATAAGAATAAAACTATGTTTCTGGAGGCTTAATTTTGGAAACCAATGTGGAACAGGAACATCAACTTCAGCTACCGTGTTGTCATGTGAAAATTACTTTAGATGGTAAAATGAATTTCGTCTAATTTACGGTAGATTTAATGTACCTGTATAGCCATTTCTGCCATCATAAGTAGTTTCTTTATGCCAATAAATACCCTTGAGGAAAAAAAACATTATTAACAGTTAACACAGCAAATAATATGCAGTCAAAAAGCAAGGTTCTACTTGAGCCACTGGGGATCACACGAATTAACGGAGGTCATCCCAGCTTCTGAAGCATGAAGCGACGAAGAGTATTGTTACTTCCCCCTTAACGGGCCACTGGTCCATCGAAAGGCTTCCCCAAAGAGAGAGTCACAAGAAACCTTTTAATAAAACACTTGAGTGATGAGACAGAGCGTGGAACTAAGATTCTTCTCTACAGGAAACAACACGATGGCAGAGCCGGGTCTCGAACCAGCGGCCCTAAGGACGGGAGCTCGGCGCGCTAATCACTATGCTACCGCGCCTTCTCACACCAGGTGCCTCCTGGTTCCCAGAGCCCCTCATCTTAGGGGTTCCTTATAACATAAAGACGATGAAGATTGTACAAGGGTTGTTTGTTTTATGGGTTGGTGAAAACCGCAAAATAATGATGACTGTATCTTCTCTGACACTATATGTACCTTTGTTGACCAATATTTCTCTCGATTTCTTTAACTTCGTCGGCATCAAACAACTTAACATCCTGAATAAAACAAAAATACCACAGCTTAAAAGCAAACCAGATAGAAATGCTCCCTCAAGCCAGGCTTTGGTTGTGCCAACTTGCGCACGTTTGAGATAAATTGGGGGAACGACTTGAGGTCTTCCTTTATCACTCGCTATCGGTAGCACTGAAAAGCTAAAAGTACTCCGGCTCAAAAAGGCTTTCAGAGCGCTTGAGGAAATTCCTTTGAGCTAACGTTGACAAAAACCCACTCAAAGCAGAGTTTAAAAGGAGCTGCACAGAATCGCATCTCATTTCATCGTTGTAAAACGTGTCAAGGTTTAATAATCAGCTTTTTGCCTCCTGAAGTTGCTTGAGGTACATAAATACCTTTTTTCCCTTTGCTCTTTGCCCGTGACACTTTTCGTCAATAAACAGCCTTCATAAACCCTAACCCTAACGGACTGTTCAAATAATTCTTTTTGAGTTTATAAACGAGAGCCGGATTAGGACAGTAATATATAAAAGAACAATGTTAAGTGCTACTGACCTGAAACACTGCTTTGAGATGATCAGTTGAAGACAAGCAGGAAACATGAATGACGGTGTTGAACGCTTCTACAATTCCCATGGTTTCCAATACGTCTCGACAGCTTGTTGTTCCAATAACGATTAACTTGCGACCCTTAAATACAAGGAGAATGTCTAGTGAATTTCACCAGGGATTGGTCATGTTTTTGTGGCTGCGCTGTCCTCTTTAATTATTTTCAATCTATTCTTAAATTTTGAAGCACCTAGGGACACTATTGCATGGATAAATCTTGCCTGCAGGAATTCGAGCAGAATAAGAGATTTTTGAGGCGAGCATTCTGCCGGCAGAATAAGGAATTTTCCAGCTGAATTTGAGCAGAATAAGGGAAAATCAGCGGCACTAATGATATGCATCACATTTGTGAGAGAAATCAAAACGAAATAAAAAACAAAAGGAAAATACTTTGTGTTTGATTTGATTATTTGACCTAAAGTAAGATGAAGTGCAATTTTGCTACGCATAATCCGAGCCGAGTCCCGTAAGTGAAAAGCGTGCGAAGCATGACGTGATTCGAGATGGACCAATCGGCATACATTCCATAAATAACTGGCCGCGTGAACATGTACTAAAATTAGATTGAAACAAATTCTCATTGGTAGCGGGCCATGTATGGGAGATTGGTTCTCTTCGATAATGTTCTCTTGATGCATATCATTCGCTGTAGTTTCTGTTTACCTTTCTCAGCTTTTTCTTCAGCAGCACAAGTAACGCTTGTAATACGGTGTTGGAAAATCTCGGACCAATGGCGACATAATCTAAAAACAAGGAATGAGGAAGTCGACGTTTTTAATAATTTGCAAAACAAAACAAGATAAA
>NC_090889.1:17983459-18038459 GCF_036669925.1 Montipora capricornis
CTTCAATCCGATCTTACGGTTTTAAAAATTTTTATCGTGCGGTCAATTAAAATTTTCCTGTCATGTGTGGTACTGTTTGAAAGCGTTAGCTGTCTAATTTATGAATGTCATAGAATTAAGTCACCATAGTTTAAGTCCGCTAAGAAAATCGAGAACGCGTTGACCAAGTCAGGGATATGTTACTTGGTGACTGTAGTCCGCGATATTTCATTGTGTACAAAATTCTGTCGCCTATGAAACTCGTTACTTTCAAGATACAAGATACAAAGATATATAATTCAAATCGCTTAACTGTGTTGTTTACAGTGACACCAATTTCAACACTGTCCAATGTACGAAACCGAGTTTAATAATTTTGAAAGATGCAGGTATATTTAACATGCGTGCTTTGCAAATTTACTTCCATGCAATACCACTTGTTCATACATTTTTATCGCACTGTCTGTTCAAGTTTTCCTTTCATGTCTGATATCTGTCTAATTTATGAATATCTAAGAATTAAGTCGTCAGATTTTAATCCCGCGAAGAAAATCAAGAACGCGTTAACCAAGTCAGCGATATATTACTTGTTGACTGTAGTCTGCGAATTGCCAATGTTTACAAAATTCTGTCGCTTATAAAACTCGATCCTTTCAAGATACAGGTTTCAAACATCTATAACTGAAATCGCTTAATTGTCTAGTTTTCAATGATACCACATTCAAGGTTGTGCCATATACGAAACCGTGATAAATCTTTTTTTAAGGAGACAGCTATATTTAACATACGTGCTTTGCAAATTCACTTGAATCCGATAACACGGGTTCAAAAATTTTTATCGGACACTTGATTCAAGGTTTCCTTTCATGTTTGGTACTGTTGTTGAGCTCTATCTGTCTACTTTATCACCATATAAGAATTAAGTCATCATATTTTAATCCCGCAAAGGAAACCGAGAATGCGTTTATTAAAGTCAGAGAGATCGTACTTATCGACTATAGTCTGCCATTTGCCATTCTGTACAAAATCCTGTCGGTTACATAACTCGTTCCTTCCAAGATACAGGTTTCGAAACATAAGTCATTGTAATCGCTTAACTCTGTAGTCAACAAGTCACGTTCGTCCACAAAATGTATATACCAGTTTGTCTCTCCATCCTCCGCCATTTTTGTTTGATGGTAAATCGCGAACGACGCGATCATTGCGTGGGAATTCGCTGAGCTGTCAACATTGGTAAAAATGAGGACATGTGATTGGCTATCAGTTAACCCTCGTGGGAATACCGGATCTCGCAGGAGATCTAAAAATAACTTTACAGGGATTACGATGGGAATAGGGCCAGTATGAGGGATTACTTCTCTTACCTTCATAATCTCTTGGATGAAGCTATTATCAACTGCGATAACTATGGTGGAGATATAACCTTTGACTTTGCGATATACGGAGAGAAGAAAGAGAGGGAAGAGACGATAGCTGAAAAGGGAAGACAAAGAGTTCTAAGTTCGTTTGTGAAGTCCTTCGTAAGAGTTTGTGTGCACAAAAAATCCAGTGAGTGGAAAGAATCCAGTGAATCAAGGAAGTCAAGAATTGTTGTCTAGAGTCAGTAAAACTTGGAGTTCGAAGTTAATCAAGATCAATACCTGGCATGGCCATGAAGGACAGTAAGCTTGCTTTGCTTTACGAACTGCTTAACTTAATCTTTAACCTAAGTAAATGTAACAGTGTATAACTAATTAAATAATAGTGAAAAAGGGTAACTGCTCGTTGTCACACTTTTGTTGCGTGCCTTATATTGTACTCGAGAGGTCGCTTTTACTCATGCCTCGCTCGCGGGCATCTTGGTTATCCCAGGACTTAACACTACTATACCCACCCACCCATACACCCACATCACCGGGAACTTCATGCCCTACTCTTCTCGAATTGTGTGTAGGTTATTATGAACATGGAAGATATTTGTGACACAGGGCCTACGGTTTATCGTCCTTACCCGCGAAGACTTGAAAGTGTAGTAACCATTTGCGGGTGTAATTACAAACACAGCACTTTCTCCTCAGTTATTTTAAGACCCGAGTGTTGGTCCGGCCGGAGTCGAACTCACGACCACCCGCATGGCAGCCCTGTGCTCAAACAACTGAGCTACCAGTACGCGATCACCAGAACAGACAACGTGAGGAAGATCAATGCATGGTAAAGATAACGAAAAAAGAGGACCCACGATCGATCCCTGGGGAACTTCTGATGTAGTACTAGACCAAGGAAGAGCGCTGGCTATCAATGATGACTCTCTGCATACTTATTCAGCTGCTTCGCACACTGCATAGACAGTATTCATAAATGGCGGCTAAGTAATTATTCTTTTGTCTTTATGCTAATCATCCTCACTAGCCTCGTTAGCACGAACAAATTCAAAGACGTTTGGCTCCAAAGTGAGGCTAGTGAGGATGATTAGCACAAAGACAAAAGAATAATTTCTTGGCCGCCATTTATAAGTACGGTCTATTTTTAAGCAGGTGAGTGAATAACGTCACTTTCTTCTCGATCCAGTTCTCTGAGGATTTCTCTGTCAAAACCACACCAATTAATGGCGGAACGTTAAATAAAAAAATTTGACGTCAAAATAAACAGTTTTTCTCTTGAACGAAGGGGGTACTTTCTAAAGAAACTGTGGTGCTGCGTCGGTGGAGAAGTAGTAAACAAAAATTTGGTTTCATAAACGGAATTGATAATGTAAATTGACCACCGTACAGATATTCTAAAAGGTGAATAAAAGCTGAATAGAAGCTTTTAGAATCCCTGTACGGTGGTCAATTTACCTTATCAACTCCCTGATAAAACCAATGAAATGATTGCAAAAAATCTAGCATTTTGGAGTATTTAGCACAAGATTTTTCGAAATGTGAAGAAAAACGAGAAATGATTTTTTCATCGTAGTAGCACTTTATTAAAAGAGACCATTGCTAAAAATTGTCTAGATAAGTTCGAGGATCGCTTCACTCTTTCGAATATACCTTATGTTTGGAAATATCTGGCAAATGTTTAGGCTCATTCATGTTGGATGTCACAATTGAGCGGATTTGGAAAATAATAACGAATGCTTAAACTTAACGGGACACTTGGCATGCATCTATTTACTTGCACTGATTTCTTTACAAATCTGAGTTTTAGAAGTTATGGCAAAGTTTTATTCCATTTTGATGGAGATGTGGGTGTCGTGAATTTACCGCAAATTGCAAAACTCCGCTCCTTTAATCCTTTGCTTCCAGAGAGTGACACTTACAGATTGAGGAGCCCATAACGAGGAGCGACCAACTCCCATACTAAGCCTATGTCACGGCATTTTTACAGACTGATCTATTTTTAGACTACCTTTTTGCCAAAAAACAAAGGCAGTTCCCGCTCGCTGACGTTATGTCGTTAAGTTAGTTTCATGTGATTGATCATCGGCCTCCCAAAGGAATCTCATTCGCGGGAGATTCAATCTAAGAATAAATCGGTCAGTGAAAACGCCGTGACAGGAATGTAGGGCTGTTGTTCACTCCTAGTCATGGGTTCCTGACAGATTTTATTGTGTAACCCCAGACGCCTTTATCAATGGTTAACAACTTATGGCCGAACGAGTTAAAATGAACGCCCCAATCAAAAAAACTCTATCACCTAGTGTCACCTACAGATTCAACTCTGTCTAAAGCCGGACGATTTTACCTGTCAATGATCCGATTAACCCTTTCGCCCCTTAGGAGCGAAAAAGTTGATCACAGTCTTACCAACCCAATACCACAGCAACACCACACTCACCTTCAAGCAAAACTGTAATTGGCGCTGTGATGTCCTGAGTTCTTGCTTGCTGAAACAACAATCTGCCATCGTCTAAGATACGCTGCACCTGGTTACCCCAGCGAACGATTCCTGATTTCATACAGAGAAATCTCAACATGATTGGCCAGTATTGAAACTTGACATTATGGTAAGGAAGATAAAGTGTTAGCCCCAGAATAGGCGAACGTTTGCTTGACGTCATTGTTTACAGTTGTCTCATTCACATACGAATTTGCTAACACAAGGCATCATGCTATTCACAAATTGACTTCAAAAGGTAAAAGAACGTGCTAAACTTAGTTAAATCTCCAATTGTAAGCCTTTTTGGTTTAATAACGAACGACTTATTAGCCATCCAAAACTGATATAGAGCGGCTTTCAATTGAGTGTCGAAAGTAATTAACGAATTGCTTTGGTTTACGATTACTTCACTCAGCGATTGGTTCGAAGTTCTCGCGCCACTTTTTCAACCAATCAGAAGTGAAACCAAAACCAATCGTGGCTCGCGCGTGCACATTTTCCCACGCTTTGTGTCGTCTACGTGTAATTATTTCGAGTTTTGATTGGTTTACTGGCCATAGATTGTTTCCGTCCTTTTTGATTGGTAAAAGTAATTACTTTGGTTTTGGTTTTTACGACACTCGATTGAAACTCGCTCTAATCTTGGGTGGCAAAGCGCTAATGAGCCCATACATTCTTTGTAAAATTTCAAATTTTCACAGCGGCATTACTTCGAGATAATCAGGTAAATTGCGCTCAAAGTTTCACATACAGCTCATTATGCAATGCGGCACTTTTAATTTTCAGTAATGACTTTTAGTTGATAGAATAGAAAACGATGGGCCTTTGCTAATGAGGCAAAACGTGTAAGCAAGTATTCCCCTAAATGAATGGAGATTACTGTTTCAACGCTCCACTAATGAGCTGTAGGAGGATCGTGGAACCTTCCAATCCTGGACAAAATTGTTGACACTCTTAACTTCCTTTTCCAAATCTATGAGGTAAATCTTGTTCTTACGGCACCTCTCCTCTCCTTGTTCTTCGAACCGTGTTTTGGGGCGTCAATAACGCAACGCCCGCCAAACCAGGCGATGCGTGACGCCCCAAATTACGGCTGCGAAGGAGACTATCCATCTCCCCCCTCGTAACAACGTGTGAGTCCATTGTCAAAAAGGACGAAAAATGAGAAAAGCCGAAACTAATTAGGATTGAAGGTCACTAGTAAACCAGCTTCAGGTGATATTGACTTGCTAAACTGTTGTATTCGGAGAGTCAAAGGTTCGCGGCACCCCAATCGATCATCCAAAAACATAGGAGACCCTGTAGCTTTCGAGACGCGGTCTGTGATTGCAGAACGAAACAATAGATGATACAACAGAAACAATGCACCGAGCTCTGATAACAAATGCGGCCACAGGTCATAGGGACCAATCAGTTCAAAGAGCAGTCTGGAATAGCCGCAGGATTACTAGAAAAGATACCAGATACCTCTCTCTTACTGAGGAATATATTTAAACCCTTCCCTATTCTTCCTAACGTCCAGTCGGAAAGCATTGTAAACTCACAGTTTTAAAAAATGCCATTGGCAACTTTTGTGTCTCGCGGAGTAAGTTAAGACCTTTGTGCGGTTCGATACAACAAAAGCAACCGCATGGCATGCGTCCAACGTGTGATATACAGAAAACCGCTGACAAAAACTACCCGACATAGCAACCATTAACTATATTTATTATTTACTAATGAAAGCAAATTGTTTTTATTTTCCTTTAGCAAATTAGCCGACCGTCTGCATGCAAAATTGTAAAGAATTCAGACTTTAAAATGAGATAGACTGCTCACAGTCCCTTCTGAGTCAGTCGAACTGTTCGTTTTAGTCAGTCACGCAAGCGAGCCGAGGGGAGAATGGCGATAGAGCGAGATCACCATTCTCCCCTCGGCTCAGTTGCGTGACTGACTGAAGCGGGCGGTTCGACTGACTCAGAAGGGGCTGCGTGCAGTCTAAAAATGAGACAATTTAGGCTCACACGCACTGAACAGACGAAAAACAGAGTCGCTTGATTAACATGGCCTGTTTGTCAACGAAACTTACCATTGGCAACATACAGGTCAAGATTGTCATCTGCCGGCCCGAATGCCTACAACAGAAGGATCGCCTGGTCACCGTGCACCAATGTTTTCTTAAAGATTACGTCCACCACATTACCAGAAAACGCAAACGTTTAGAACCTTAAAGCACATGCTGACTGCACTGAGTAATAATTACCAAAGCCGTTTTATGAACTTCATTCAAAATCGGCACAGAATTGTAACTTTTCACCCTAGTCATAACAGCTTTTTTACTCTTAAAAATAATAATAATAAAACGCTTCTGACGCGGCTGATTTCCCTGGGAACAGGTGGATCGTAAAGACATTCCCAGCTATCCACTGCACATGTGCTTCAGGTTCAAAGGTTAGCTTAAAGGCTGGATTAGTGAATAAATTATAAAAGCGACCTTCAGATTGGAGTACGAGGACAAGTTCTCAGTTGTGAGCATACGCATTCTTTAAACGTTATGCGCGTGCTCAGTATAGAAAACTAGTACTCGTCGACGTTCTCGTACTTCAATCTGAAGGTCGCTAAATAGTCAAAATGGAGGGAATGTGACCATTGCAATAAAGATCCGTGAAGTGCCTCGGTTTTAAACAGAACAAATCTCTCTTTAGTGACAAAGAAAATTAATTTGTAATGGAAAATACCATTGTTCAGTTTTTCAAGATTTTTTTTGACAATTTATACAATGCCCATATGCATACTTCGCGGGTCTATCTCTATCTTGCCACTTGCACGGGAGACCGCATAGGTGGCTACCAACACTGAAGGCGCAAGCAGAAGTCGATTAGCGAAAAATTACTGATTTAAACTCTTTCCCTTGGGAGCAAAAGCATGCTTTTTTTACTTACCGGTTTAATATCATACTCCAGAGCATGGTAGAAGTCATCTCGTCTTATTACGATCTTTTCAGCGGCTTCAGGGTCAATCTCAAAATTGTTTTTTAACTGCGAAACAACAAAAAGATTGAAATGGTCAATTTGCAACGCACACGTGACTGCACTGAAGACCCTTCCCCTCGCCACAGGATACCCAACGAGGCTTGAAACAGGTGTGACATCGCTTCGCTTCAGCCTTGTTTTAAAATCTACGAACTTGTAAATTCAATAAACTTGTAGTCCTATGAAAAGTAAAACTATTTCACACTTCGGATCAGTTCGAGCTTGCTCTCTGTTTTATTTTCCTCTACAATTGAACACTTTCCACCTATCGTTTGGACATCGATTTTAGCTTCAGTCTAAAGCAAACTCTGTACAAAGCCGCCCTTTGTTATCAATAGTTTTCCTTCAGGCTGTCTTGGTGAGTACGAATTAGAATCATTTGGTTAAAAAATACCAAACAGCCTTCACGCACACGCCCCAGACTTTACAGCATACACGATGTACTAAATGTTCGTCATTCATATGCCAAATAATCTCGCTGTGTTATTTTGATATCTATATTACACCTTTAAGCTACCAATCGTATTAGAGTAAGATCTTCATCGCCGTTGACTCTTTATAGGTAGCGTTTATTTTGTAGAATCTTAGAATTTAAGAGAAATCGACAGTACAAGTGTCTTTGGACTAGCAACGGTAAGATCGTACTTCACAAGTCTGACACCTCGACTCCCCAATGTTTTGTTTCTTTCGAGGACTTCGATGACTACTTCGGTGTTTGTTTGTTTGTTTATTTGTTAAAGCAGGTTGAAGTTTTGGCAGCTATTCAGCTGATGTGGACCTGCTATACCCACCCATCCATATACACACAGAGGACAGCCACAACACTGGGAACTTTATCCCTTACTCTTCTCGAACAGTGTGTGTGTTCTTTAATGTCCCCGCGACAGGGAACTAATGGACATGGAAGTTACTTGTGCGGATCGTCCTTATCCGAGAAGAGTTGAAAGTCTAACCATTTGCGGATGTAATTGCAAAGGCAGCACTTTCTCCTCAGTTATTTAAAGACCCTGAGTGTTGGTCCGGCTGGAGTTGAACTCATGAACTCCCGCATGGCAGCCCGGTGCTCAACCAACTGAGCCACCGGTGCGCGGTCGCATATCACAAAACTCTTAAGTGGCTGTCAATGAGGAAACTGTGAGTATTCTGCCCTTTTCTTCTTTTTCAGATAAGTACTTTAACTATCTTCTTGGGAACTGGCCTGTTCCAAATCTTGACGAAATCAATGATCTATATAATTTGCTCCCTACTCCCGACAAGACAGATGAATCCGACCCAGATTTAATGCTTGTTTCTCTTTGATCAGAATATTATTCTATCAAGAAGCTGAATATTAATCTTTTTGAGAAATCTGGCTCTAACTTATTTATTTTTCACTGTAATACTAGAAGTTTATAGACGAATTTTAATCTGCTTGAAGATTATGTATTCGCAGCCTGATACATTAGGAATAACTGAAACTAAACTTCTGTTAACAACTTAGATTTAAAAAAATTATAAGCTTTTCCGTACTCCCCCTCTTCTTCTTTTGTTACGTCTCCATTACATGAGCTTTAGGTTTTTACTCTGTTTGCAAATCTGCACGAAAATAAATCTTATATAAATATACCTAATAAATTTATTAAAACGGCTGCAAGCTCTTCAGCTTCCCCATTTACCAAAATTTATAACGAATCCATCGAGACAGGAATCTTCCCAGATATATTCAAAATTTCAAGAATAACCCCAGTTTATAAAAATAGATTGCAGTGTCTGTGAACCTGGGAATTACTGGCCAATAGCTATTACCACTTCTTTTAGTAAAGTTTTAGAAAAATTAGTATACGATAAATTGGCTTACTTTCTTGAAAAACAAAGTATCTAATTCGAATTTCAATTAGGCTTTAGAAAGGGTCACTCTACCGAGTGTGCAATTCTAGAAACTATAGACAATTTTAAAACCGCTCTTGATCATAACATGCTAACATGTAATATTTTCTTAGATTTCTCAAAGGCCTTTGACACTATTAACCACCAAATCCTGTTATTTAAAATGTTCAAATATGGTGTACGTGGAACCCCATTCAGATGGTTTTCTAGTTATCTAAGCGGACGTAAACAATTCGTAAACATTGGTAATGTTGAATCGACTCAACTCTAGGACCCTCACTCTTCCTATTATATATAAATGACCCACCTAACTCATCATGTAAACATAAATTTTCGAATTTTTGCACATGATACAAAAATTTCCTATTCCTCTAAAAATATTGCACTTGTAAGACTCCTTAGATGCAACTCATTGATGTAAATAATATTGCATATTCATGTAAACTTGTCAATAGCCTAGTTTCGAATTGCGGAGCAACAAAAGAACAGAGTCGAGGTTCAGGGGAATAATTTGCATTTTCCTTTGATTTGAACAATGCAAATGCTAATTATTCCCCTGAACCTCGACTCTGTTCTTTTGTTGCTGCACAATTCGAAACTAGCCTATTTGTTAAATTATTACTATTTAGTTTATTTTTATCTGTACTTTATATTTTGCCAGTTCACTTCTATATATATATGTATTTTTTTTCTTCTCATCTAATTCCTGTGGTAGTGGCCATCTCGAAAGCACTTGCTCCTATGGCCATGCACTACGCAATTTTCTACTTCCAGTAAGTATTTTCTGAAATAGTGCATAATAATAAATCTTGAATCCTGATGGCTTCATCATCATCACCATCATCATTCTCACATCTTTATTTACCCTCGGATTTAAGAGTAGCATGGTGTAGCTAGTATCTCTGAGCCATGATATAAAACAGAGGACAGACCACAACATCGGGAACTCCACGCCCTCCTCTTTGAAAACTGAAGGGTTGCAAAAAGGGGCCTAGGGGTTATCGTCCTTATCTGAGAAGACTATAGAGTCTAACCATTTGAGGATGTCATTACAAAGGGCAACACTTTCTCCTCAGTTATGTAAAGACAGCGACCGCGACCCGTAGTCCGATGATCAACTATCCGGGCGGTCGGCTTGCTTGAATCTAAGACTTTAACAACCACAACAACGAGATACTATAAATATATGTAAATGTTTCCTTTCTTCTAATACCTGAATGAAGCGATTCATAGCAGTGGATTGCGCTGCTCTCACCAATCCCTCAATCTCAGCCCCAGTGAAGTTCTTGGTTTGTGCAGCTAAATCAGCCAGGTCCACATCCGGAGCAAGAAGTTTGTGTTCCCTCATCTTTGCTGTGTGGATCTCGAGAATTTGAACTCTTCCTGCTTCATCTGGCAGGCCTTAGAAGCAAAAATAAGAATACTTTTTACTGACAGCTTCCTGTCGAAAGCAATCTAATGGCTTTGCATCCTACTTCAATTTTTCAGAAAAGAAAATTATTTTTAGTGAGAGCATACAAAGCAAACAAATTTTGCTCACACTAAATTCACAATCATCTGACTCCGGCCCGAGCGGCTGCGAAGGAGACTAGTAAGAAGGCCGCCAAAGAACCGTTTCTAAAATGACGTCACAAACTGCTTTGCAATGAAAAAGCCTGTACCAGGCAACTTGTCACGTAACCTCTGAAATATACCCAGCCTCCAAGAGTTTACCCACAGAACACATCGCCGCCGGGTTTTTTAAGTTAACTATTTTGAGTGTTATTTGGTCTGGCTCAGTACATAATCATTATATCTCTCTAGAAATCTAACCTGATCGTTGGCAAGGAACCCGCCAATTCTAATCAACTTCCCATTCGAACGCTTATGTTTACAATTCCAAGAAATGATGAGCTACAGTCGCTTTGATCGAGTAAATGGTTACCATCCTTGGTTTCCTGATTTCTCTCTTTTTTGCAAATAGCATCAGCGACATGCCAATTTGCCACAAGGGCGGACGTTTTCAGGCAACCAGTTTTCAAACTATATGCCGTAACTAGAATCTTCAATCTTGCCTGCTTCCCAATTACTCAAGACTTCAACATAGCTACAACTAAAATACTCAAACCTTGCACTATGTGACCCCTTTCATGAAAACGTACATGTACACTAACGGAAGCCGTTGGGTACCGTTGGGTACCCGTTGAAAGTGGTAGTATCGAAAACGAAGACCGAAGACCCTTTCGAAAAAAACGCACAATAAGAAAGTTGTAGTTCGCGGTGACATCTCGTCACGAAAAATATACAATATAAACAACAAGGCAAGGAGACTTAAAGCGAAGCAACCACGAAACGTCATTGAATTGCGCGACATTCAAGATGGCGGCACCGGGAAGCGTTGAGACCGATCTTTGGAAGACGATAACAAAACTATTTCACTAGGTAATGCATTTTGTTACAGATCTTCTAATAAGTACACATGGAACACTTTGGGGGGCATTTGTAAAAACAGTGGAGGTTCCTTTAATAGACAATCAACCTCGTCTTAGGAAAATGTACAAAAAAATCCTCTCATCACTTCAAATTGCAGAAGAAAATCCCTAAACAACATGCTCGTGCGAGCCAAAGTATGAATGCCAAAGCAAAACAATTATCACAAGAGAGGGAGCCGCGATAGGTCTGCGTCAACACCTTTAAACATCAACCCTTAAATATTTTTGCATGATGTCGCAAGCTGAAAAGGGCGGCATGGGTAGACATTTAAGATATTTTAAAACCCATCTACATGATCAGGCAATATACGTGGCGCCTTAGAGTAGTGTGAGAGCTGTGAACTTGACTGAAGTGGTAAAGAATTAAATGGCCTGCACACAGGCTCTCTGTGCGTCGAATTGTGCACGGTCAACAGCTGGAGAGTCTGAGTGCAGGCTAAGAATAAAAAAATCATGTTTACTGTAGGTAGTCGACCGCTGTATCGGAAAACTCGGTCGACGTATCGGTCGGCAATCGGAACATAGTCGGCCAACAGTCGTCCAGTTAGAGAGGAATCGATAAAATTTGGAGTCTCCAAGAAAAAGAAAATAATAAACGAGTTAGAAGAAATTGAGCAATCAGTTGCAAAATTGGAACAAGATTTAAGTGATATGCATATTAATGATTCTCGAAAACAACAAATATGGACCGAGCTTGAAGCAAAGAAAGAACAATTAGAATCATTAATCGAATATAAAACAAAAGGGGCAATTATCAGATCGAAATCACGATGGTATAATGAAGGTGAAAAAAATACCAAATTTTCTTAATCTGGAAAAGAGACATTGCAAACAAGGAACAATTACTCAACTTAAGATCAGTGAAATTCTGAATGAGTGTGAGTCCTTTTATCAAACTCTTTACAGTTCCAAAACCAATAACGAGAAATCTAGTGACGTTTTTTTCCCACCACAGCAAAATCAAAATTATTTGACCAATGCGGAACAACTTGTTTGCGAAGGCTTGTTGAATAGGGAAGAATGTCTGCAAGCGCTAAACAGTATGAATTCGGCAAAAACGCCAGGAACAGACGGCCTCCCTTGCGAATTTTACAAGATTTTTTGGAATGATGTGAGTGATATCTTGGTAAGTTCTTTTAACTATTCGTATGAAACAGGAACACTTTCAGTATCGCAAAGACGCGGAATTGTTAAACTTATTCCTAAAAAGGACGCGGATCTCAGTCTAATTAAAAATTAGCGACCCTTGACATTACTTAACTGTGACTACAAGATTGCAACAAAAGCCATAGCAAACAGGATAAAAATTTTTCTTCCGAAACTTATCTCTGATGATCAGACAGGTTTTATTAAGAATAGCTTTATTGGTGAAAATATCCTTTTACTTGATAGTGTTATTAGATACACGGCAGCGAGGAATATTCCCGGACTTCTTCTTTTCCTTGATTTCGAGAAAGCATTTGATACGTTAGAATGGACTTTCATTCAAAAGACTTTCAAGTATTTTGGCTATGGCCCAGAACTTCTAAAATGGATTAACATTTTTTACTGTAACATTGAAAGCTGTATTTTGAACAATGGTTGGGCGAGCAATTTCTTTAAACCGACTGGAGGAGTTCGGCAGGGCTGCCCTTTGTCGCCATACTTATTTGTTTTATCGGTAGAAGTAATGGCCGAAGCCTTTCGAAAAAATGAAAAAATTAGAGGAATAACTGTGAAGGCAAAAAATATTAAGTTGAGCCAATATGCAGATGACACCACGCTAATCTTGGACGGTTCGATAGAATCCCTTGAAGAATCTTTAAGACTATTAGATCTTTTTGGAGAGGCATCTGGTCTCCGACTTAACTGTGGTAAAACAGAAGCTCTATGGATCGGTTCAAAGGTAAACAGTGATCTTAAACTCTGTCCTGAAAATAATTTTAAATGGCCTAAAGGAAAAGTTAAAGCTCTTGGTTTTTGGTTTTCGTCGGATTCAAATATAACAGTTTCTCATAATTACATAGATAAAGTGGAAAAAGTGAAAGCGATGTTAAGTTGTTGGAAATTTCGTGGACTTAGTCTGCTTGGGAAAATTACAGTCATTAAAAGTCTTGCGGTATCACAATTGGTGTATATACTTGCGCCACTTCAAGCAGACCATAAAGCAATTAAAGAGATAAACGTGCTGTTTTATAAATTTTTATGGGACGGAAAAGGGGATAAAATAAAAAGAAATGTTGTGATAAACGATTTTTCTGAAGGAGGACTTAAAATGATTGATATAGAGTCTTTTAATAAATCTCTTAAATCATCTTAGATTAAAAAGTATCTTGATCCTGAAAATAGTAGTAGCTGGAAGTCTTGATTTAGAACTTCAGTCACATGGAGGAAAGACGATATTTTTAGGAAATCTTTCTAGGAAGGACGCGTGCTGTTTCATTGAGGTCTCAGACCCTTTCATCAAAGAAATTCTTGAAATTTGGTGTGAAGCTTCCTTCACCGAAAACTTGACAACCGAAGCACAGTTTTTATCTTCACCTCTATGGTATAACTCACATATAAAAATTGGAAATAGACCAGTTTTTTTCAAAGACTGGTCCCTTAAAGGTATAACCGAAGTTAAGCACATCCTAAATGATTCCTTTGAGTTTTTATCCTTGACTGCTTTTCAAGACAAATATAACCTTCAAGTTCCTCCCTTAAGTTATTACGGAATAATTTCGGCAACTAATTCTCTCCGTAGGCAAAGTGAAAGGACTAATGCTAGTTATGAGAGCTTCCTTTCAAAATTTCTAAAAAACTCAAAACCCTCTAGATTGATTTACAAGAAGTTAGTATCAATAAAAAGTGAGCTACCAACTCTAAGTCAAGAAAAATGACACAAAGAAATTAATCTGGAACCCGGTCACAAAGTCAACTGGAAAGCAGCCTATGTCTTGGCCTTTACATGTACCAAGAGTTCAAAACTCATAGTTTTTAATTTTAAATTCCTACATCGACGACTTTCAACTAATAGTTTTCTTAAGAAAATAGGACGTATAGATAATGAGAAATGCACCTTCTGTCAATATGGTAAAGAAAGCCTCTTTCATTTATTTTGGGAATGTAGCAAAAGCCGTTGTTTTTGAAATCATGTTTTTTCATGGATGCAGGCCTGTAAAATTGTTAGTAAAGAATATGCTTTTTAGGTAGATACTTGCTTGGGACTGAGGCCAGATACCTCTAAATACAATTTGCAAATTAATTTTTGTTTTTTGACAAGCAAACATTTCATCTGGCTGTGTAAATTTAAAGAACAAAAGTCAATTTTCGAAGAATACTTACGGCATCTACAATATATTCATAAAGTAGAGAAGGAAGATACAACAACGCAAAAGAAATGGGAACCGCTATTGCTTCAAAAATAAATAAATAAATAAATACAGAATCCAGCACCTTGTTCTCCAGCTGTACAGGCAATTCCGATCTTGCAGAGTATAATAAATTGGTCGCTCTTCTCAAAACAAGAGCACCTCCTCCTTTTTTTTTTTGTTTTTGTTTTTGTTTTGTGGGGGGAGGGGTGTTTGTGCTTTCAAAACACGTAAGGTGATAATAACAATTAAAAAAAAATAAAATAAAAAACAATTATAAAATAAAAAACAGTCGTCCATCGTCGTTAATAGGTCGACAGTCGGTCAACAGTCAGTCGATCGATCATTGGTCGATAGTTCCTTGATGCATCTCGATCGAGTATCGGCCTCTCGTCGATCGAATATCAGTCATGTGTCGGATATCGATCAAGTGTGTTATATAAGCAGGGCCCGGTTGTTCGAGGCCGATTAATTTAATCCAGGATTAGCGAAAGCGTTTGTTCCATGTTTTCAATCAACGGTTTTGGTGAAAGTTTCTTTTGCTTATTTTTGCTTTTCAAGACTGACTCCTTCTATTATAAAGTTACGCCGAATAATAATAATAATTTAAAACTTATATAGCGCACTTTCCATGCAAATATGATCAAATGCGCTTTACATATGATAAAATTTTAAAAGATTTACAATATACAATATAAAATAAAATATATTATACGTGATTAAGAAGGAAAGTAAATAAACTTTAAGAAAAAGAAAAAGCGTTGCTAAACAGGTGTGTCTTAGTTTTCGAGTGGGTCTTTGGTCCTCGGTCTTCATTTTCGGGGTCTTCGTTTTCGATACTACCCGTTAAAAAAATTTACTAAAGCGTTGGATGCGTTGAGAAAGTCGTTGGAAACATTCCTTCCAAAGCGTTGGAAAAAGCCGTTGGGTTTTTCCCCCTTACCCGTTGAAGGCCTTGAGAAAAGCCGTTGGAAAAAATGTGTTCTAAACCGTTGGAAGCGTTGGGAAAAGCTGGTCTAGCTAGCCGATGGCCGTGCTCACAAAAACCGTTTGTCAAAACCTGTCAATAATCATTTGGTATCATTTGGCCTTGTTTATTGATAATAATGATAATAACGAGCGCTTCACGCTCGGGCCGCAAATGACACTACAAGGGCGCAAATAAACAATATTCCCGAAAAAAGTCATGTCATTATCATTATTATAAATAAAGAAGGCCAAATGATATCAAGAATGCGAGTTTTAATAATACAAGCTAAGTGAATAACGAATTCAAAGTCACTTCAAATCATCATGTAAGTGTTGATTGAACAAGCTATTAAAGAATCAACTCAGTCCAGTGAACTTATTTAAAATTACCGAAAAAATGCGTAAAATCGTCTATAAATAATGGGCATATCACAAAGTTGAAGCTAGAACCAATCAGCTGTAGGGCTGATAATGCATTAGCAGCCCGCTGTCAGTCTTTTGCGGGCCGCTGAGCATGTGTTTTGAAGAGGCCGATTTTCTACTTGGCCGCGTATATTGATAATAATACAGTATAATTATGTTACTTGAGTGAAACGTAGAAAATATACAGCACAGCGAACTCCCCTCACCGCTTCAGGTCTTTGAATGGCCACTAATTATTGTTGAATCAGGGGAGGTGAACCATAACCTTATTTTTTTTCCCGAGGTCCTTTTTGAGATAAAACACCACGATAAAGAATGGAACTATTACCGCTCAAAGACGAGCAAACCATCAAACGTGTCGACAACTTGTTGACAATGAAAAATCAATGCGTTCGCGTAGTCAAAACAGACGAGCGTGTTCACCGTCTCGTGTTTATTACTGTTGAGCAAGACAAAAGTAAACAAGCGCGAATGTTTAGGGTCTATATAGAAAGCGACACAAACTAACCGGACTGACGAGCGAGACAAAGTTAAAATTCTTGCCTGTTTCATCAAAGACACTAGACAGTTTATTTTCCACACCGCTGCTGATATTGAAATAGTCTTTTTACACAAAAGGTCACTGAAACAAGAAAGTGCACTTCACTGATGCCTGGGGGCGCGGAAATTGGAGAAAAAGTCAGAACAGGAAATTTTTTACACACGATGATTTTGGAAAAAGAATTTCGCAATTTTCACCTAACGCGAAAACGAAAAGGTTGTTCGAAATTTTGGAAAATCTTTTCCGGGAAATAGTCCTGTTTCATGTAATTTTCAACCGATTTTTTTAAAATTGCGCTCTTAAATTGTTGAAATGATTGACAAGAGCAGTGTCATGGAACATTTACCATAAGCTAAAATTTGCATACGCATTGCAGTATTTTTTCCGCGTATTTCCTCAACCATGTTTTTTCCCTCCGTGTTTGGAGGTAATGTGGGGCTTTGTAACGTCAGAAATCACGCAAAGTTTCAAGTGGATCGTTTAAGAGCCGGATCTTTGCAAATTTTTGTGGGCTCCGCTTGTGGAAAAAATTACAACTTTGTCGCACGCATGTTCTTTGCAGTCTCGATAAACACGTTTCCCAGCTGAAAATGTTCGGAACTCTTTATTTTAACATAACTGAATAGTGTTGACAATTGAAAGAGCGTGATATAAACCGATAAAAATTGATGATGAATAGACCCTTCCCACGGTTTTTGACGTCATCTTGGCTGGGGGACAAACATGGCTGAATTTACAGTAAATGTATGGGATTATGGACGACTTTGAACCGCTGTAGCACCGCTAAAAAGAGGCGGATTTCCACAGTGACAATGCCTTTTAAAAGACTTTTATACTAAGATCATTTTCATGAAATGTAAAGAACAGATTCAGGCTAAAACGACCAAAACCGAATTTTTAAGATTTCATACAAATCCTTCTAATCAAAATCATGCAAATTGCCGTGAAATTAGAAGCAACGGGAGAGTTAAGGTAAGGTAAAACTTTATTTATCCACGGTAAATTCATCAGTATTATAGATAACCTTAGAAAATACACTTGACTAGACCTAACATTGTTTACAATAAAAATTCCATCTTACATTATGCAATAAAAATTAAAACGCTACTAAAAAGCTGTTTTCCATGAATGCCGTGCCTTAAAATACAGATTTTGTTTAGTTTGCTGAAATGACAAAGGGAATCAGCCTGCCTTAGGTTAGAAGGCAGGCTGTTCCAAAGAACAGCACCTCTATAAACAAAGCTGTTGTTACAATTTATGCGTGGTAACGGGACGTTAATTTCATTTGCTGAGTCTCTCAGATCGTAGTTAGTATTACGACTTGTGAATTTTCAGCAAAGGTAATCACGTGCAAGCCCATGCAGAGACTTGTAAACCATCAGTGCTTTTTGAATTTGTCTCTGCCAAACTAGATTCTTTCATCCTAAATTATTAAGTAAGACGTAAGCAACGGTGTCATAACTTGAATAAGTCAAGACCCCGGCAGCTCGATTTTGTAGTTTTTGCATTTTATTTTGCAGCGTAGATCCACAAGTACCCCTGACGACATTACAATAATAAAGATGTGGCTGTATCAAAGCCTGATAAATGTAATTCAATGTCGCAGGTGAGAAGAGTTATTATTCGAATTTATGGACGTCGTACCTTCCTTATCTTATTTTTTTGTCGAATGAATAATATCAATAAAACCATTTAAAGTGGTGGCAAAAGTTGGAAATCTGTCTCTTCTTAACGGTGCCACAGCGCTAGAGCGGTTCAAAAATCTATTAAGCGCCCGCGGCCACCTTTGGCCGTCCCGATGAGAGTTCTCCGGTTGTTTTCACCCCTTTAAGCGGCTGCTATGAGTTAAATACACTAGTTTGGCTTTTCAGCGACAGACTTCCTCGCAATAATTTTCAAAATTGATTATGGACCCGTAATGCAACGTAAAATGCAACGAATAAAGTGACGTATCTAAAGATTATGCTAATTTCTGACGAACCGCATACTTGGTTCGGCAATCCGTTGAAAGCGTTGTGAAAAGGCGTTGGAAAAATCATCACAAAACCTTGGGAAAATGTAACAAACCGTTGAAAATTTTTGCGCACCCGTTGAAAGCGTTGCGAAAGCCGTTAAAGCCGTTGGCGAAACCGTTAGCAACCCGTTGGTTCGCCGTTAGTTTTTGCCTGTTTAACACAAAACCGTTAGTGTACGTTTTCGCGTGAGAGGTCACACTGTTTCTCTCTATTTTTCCCGTACAGCATCAGCTAGGTGTCAACTGAATTTGCTTCACATTCCGACACTGTCAGACTGTCCTTTTGAAGTTTATGAGGCAGGAATTATAACCCTTAATTCTGTCTCCTTCCCAATAACTGCTCAAGATCTTAAGACAACTACAACCCAACAACATGCACATTTGTATTGAAATACTCAAGGCGAGATATTAGAGTAAATTTATGCTAGCTCTCTCTCTCACACACACACACACGCACAAAAAGAGAAACCATAAGTGTAAATAAGAATCAATTAGGAATACAATTAATTGGGCGACTGACGGAACGCCCTCACTCACACACGCACTCACACACACACGCACGCTCACTCGCCCAATCACCCTCAATTATTGATTGAAAGATCAACCAGCTTACTAAGTGAATGAATACCTGGCTGGTTAAGAATGCAGGCTACAATCAATCAAAACGTCCAAGAAAAACTCTTGTTATCTTGTCTGGTTAGGTCCAATAATGCATTCTGTCTTTAGAGCATAATTATGCATAACGAGGTCGCGGTGTTCAAGGAGTTCAACTCTATTATCTTCTCTGTTGTCTCGGTTGAAAACACGACCTTGCTGGAAAGCAAAGGCAGCCTGTTTACCGATGGCTATTTAGTTCACAAAAAACCATTCTTAAGAGTTTTTGGTTACGTGTAGCCAAGGTTAAAATGAATGCCAACTTGAAAACGTCGGGCCGACGTGAGAGGTGGGAGGTATTTCTTGAAATACTCAAACCTTGCTTGCACTTTCTCTCTATTTTTTTTCCGCACAGCATCAGCTAGGTGCCAACTGAATTTGCTTCACATTGTGACTCAGACAATCCTTTTAAAGTTTATGATGCAGGAATTATAACCTCTAAATCTGTTTCCTTCCAAATCACTGCTCAAGACCTCAGGACAACTACAACCGAAAGACATGTACAATTGTACAGAAATACGTAAAACCTTGCCTGCACTCTCTCGCTCTTTTTTTCGTCCAGCAACATCTACATGCCAATTTGCCTGAAATCCTGACATTGTCAAGCTACCCTTTCAAACTTCATGCGCTTAGTGACTATGTTCCTAAATATCGAGTCTTCTGAAGACTACAGGCTGTAGACTTCCATATAAGGTAATGGACAGGAAATGCTGATAAATATGCAAGAAGATGTATGCGCGCTTCCACTAACAAAACATGTCTTGAAATATTATTTCTCTCTTTTTTGCGTACGGTAATATCTACATGCCATTTTGCTTCAACGGACATTGTCAAACTACAGTCAAAGCTCTATTAAGCGGTCACCTATCAATTTCTCGAAATTGGCTTCCCATATTCACTGTAAATTTGACCTCTGTTAAACGGTCACCTCCATTAAGCGGACGCGGTCACCGTTTGGATTTCCCAAATGACTAATTTTATTGTAAATCACCTCTATTTTTAAACAGGAAGATAAGGGTTAGCGTTGTGATTCATGCGTAGCGTGTCCAGTTTCTTTCGTAGCTGATCAAACGCAACCTATAAGCATTGTCTGAGTAAAAATACACGTCTCTGTGATGGGTCGGCCGGCTCACACATCAAATTCCTCTTTTAGTACTTTCCGTTGCAGCCAACCACAAGAAAAACTGTCACCTTCAAACTGAATACGACGTCTTATTCAACACAAGGGGAAAATTCAGTTACGGTCGTCATCAGCCATTTCGTAATTGTTGATGATGTGCTGTTGATGATGGACGATATTACTGAAAAATCTCTTAGTTAAAGGGGCTAGGTCACGCTATTTTAGGCATTTTCAGCACTGATCGAATGGTCATAGAATTGGCTAAAATATCAAAATAACTGTTCAAAACAAACATTGCCGCCTTTTTGGGTTATAAAATTAACTCAGTTTACGCCATTTGAGGAGAATTTGTTTTCTTGTAATAGTACTGTAATTTTGTTCGGTATTAGAGCTGTCTCTTGTGCAAAAGTTGTGACAAGTCTCTAAAGGTGTCTGTTTTAGAATAAAGTGACGTATCTAAAGATTATGCTAATTTCTGACGAACCGCATACTTGGTTCGGCAATCCGTTGAAAGCGTTGTGAAAAGGCTTTGGAAAAATCATCACAAAACCTTGGGAAAATGTAACAAACCGTTGAAAATTTTTGCGCACCCGTTGAAAGCGTTGCGAAAGCCGTTAAAGCCGTTGGCGAAACCGTTAGCAACCCGTTGGTTCGCCGTTAGTTTTTGCCTGTTTAACACAAAACCGTTAGTGTACGTTTTCGCGTGAGAGGTCACACTGTTTCTCTCTATTTTTCCCGTACAGCATCAGCTAGGTGTCAACTGAATTTGCTTCACATTCCGACACTGTCAGACTGTCCTTTTGAAGTTTATGAGGCAGGAATTATAACCCTTAATTCTGTCTCCTTCCCAATAACTGCTCAAGATCTTAAGACAACTACAACCCAACAACATACACATTTGTATTGAAATACTCAAGGCGAGATATTAGAGTAAATTTATGCTAGCTCTCTCTCTCACACACACACACACAAAAAGAGAAACCATAAGTGTAAATAAGAATCAATTAGGAATACAATTAATTGGGCGACTGACGGAACGCCCTCACTCACACACGCACTCACACACACACGCACGCTCACTCGCCCAATCACCCTCAATTATTGATTGAAAGATCAACCAGCTTACTAAGTGAATGAATACCTGGCTGGTTAAGAATGCAGGCTACAATCAATCAAAACGTCCAAGAAAAACTCTTGTTATCTTGTCTGGTTAGGTCCAATAATGCACTCTGTCTTTAGAGCATAATTATGCATAACGAGGTCGCGGTGTTCAAGGAGTTCAACTCTATTATCTTTTCTGTTGTCTCGGTTGAAAACACGACCTTGCTGGAAAGCAAAGGCAGCCTGTTTACCGATGGCTATTTAGTTCACAAAAAACCATTCTTAAGAGTTTTTGGTTACGTGTAGCCAAGGTTAAAATGAATGCCAACTTGAAAACGTCGGGCCGACGTGAGAGGTGGGAGGTATTTCTTGAAATACTCAAACCTTGCTTGCACTTTCTCTCTATTTTTTTTCCGCACAGCATCAGCTAGGTGCCAACTGAATTTGCTTCACATTGTGACTCAGACAATCCTTTTAAAGTTTATGATGCAGGAATTATAACCTCTAAATCTGTTTCCTTCCAAATCACTGCTCAAGATCTCAGGACAACTACAACCGAAAGACATGTACAATTGTACAGAAATACGTAAAACCTTGCCTGCACTCTCTCGCTCTTTTTTGCGTCCAGCAACATCTACATGCCAATTTGCCTGAAATCCTGACATTGTCAAGCTACCCTTTCAAACTTCATGCGCTTAGTGACTATGTTCCTAAATATCGAGTCTTCTGAAGACTACAGGCTGTAGACTTCCATATAAGGTAATGGACAGGAAATGCTGATAAATATGCAAGAAGATGTATGCGCGCTTCCACTAACAAAACATGTCTTGAAATATTATTTCTCTCTTTTTTGCGTACAGTAATATCTACATGCCATTTTGCTTCAACGGACATTGTCAAACTACAGTCAAAGCTCTATTAAGCGGTCACCTATCAATTTCTCGAAATTGGCTTCCCATATTCACTGTAAATTTGACCTCTGTTAAACGGTCACCTCCATTAAGCGGACGCGGTCACCGTTTGGATTTCCCAAATGACTAATTTTATTGTAAATCACCTCTATTTTTAAACAGGAAGATAAGGGTTAGCGTTGTGATTCATGCGTAGCGTGTCCAGTTTCTTTCGTATATGATCAAACGCAACCTATAAGCATTGTCTGAGTAAAAATACACGTCTCTGTGATGGGTCGGCCGGCTCACACATCAAATTCCTCTTTTAGTACTTTCCGTTGCAGCCAACCACAAGAAAAACTGTCACCTTCAAACTGAATACGACGTCTTATTCAACACAAGGGGAAAATTCAGTTACGGTCGTCATCAGCCATTTCGTAATTGTTGATGATGTGCTGTTGATGATGGACGATATTACTGAAAAATCTCTTAGTTAAAGGGGCTAGGTCACGCTATTTTAGGCATTTTCAGCACTGATCGAATGGTCATAGAATTGGCTAAAATATCAAAATAACTGTTCAAAACAAACATTGCCGCCTTTTTGGGTTATAAAATTAACTCAGTTTACGCCATTTGAGGAGAATTTGTTTTCTTGTAATAGTACTGTAATTTTGTTCGGTATTAGAGCTGTCTCTTGTGCAAAAGTTGTGACAAGTCTCTAAAGGTGTCTGTTTTAGAATAAAGTGACGTATCTAAAGATTATGCTAATTTCTGACGAACCGCATACTTGGTTCGGCAATCCGTTGAAAGCGTTGTGAAAAGGCGTTGGAAAAATCATCACAAAACCTTGGGAAAATGTAACAAACCGTTGAAAATTTTTGCGCACCCGTTGAAAGCGTTGCGAAAGCCGTTAAAGCCGTTGGCGAAACCGTTAGCAACCCGTTGGTTCGCCGTTAGTTTTTGCCTGTTTAACACAAAACCGTTAGTGTACGTTTTCGCGTGAGAGGTCACACTGTTTCTCTCTATTTTTCCCGTACAGCATCAGCTAGGTGTCAACTGAATTTGCTTCACATTCCGACACTGTCAGACTGTCCTTTTGAAGTTTATGAGGCAGGAATTATAACCCTTAATTCTGTCTCCTTCCCAATAACTGCTCAAGATCTTAAGACAACTACAACCCAACAACATACACATTTGTATTGAAATACTCAAGGCGAGATATTAGAGTAAATTTATGCTAGCTCTCTCTCTCACACACACACACACAAAAAGAGAAACCATAAGTGTAAATAAGAATCAATTAGGAATACAATTAATTGGGCGACTGACGGAACGCCCTCACTCACACACGCACTCACACACACACGCACGCTCACTCGCCCAATCACCCTCAATTATTGATTGAAAGATCAACCAGCTTACTAAGTGAATGAATACCTGGCTGGTTAAGAATGCAGGCTACAATCAATCAAAACGTCCAAGAAAAACTCTTGTTATCTTGTCTGGTTAGGTCCAATAATGCACTCTGTCTTTAGAGCATAATTATGCATAACGAGGTCGCGGTGTTCAAGGAGTTCAACTCTATTATCTTTTCTGTTGTCTCGGTTGAAAACACGACCTTGCTGGAAAGCAAAGGCAGCCTGTTTACCGATGGCTATTTAGTTCACAAAAAACCATTCTTAAGAGTTTTTGGTTACGTGTAGCCAAGGTTAAAATGAATGCCAACTTGAAAACGTCGGGCCGACGTGAGAGGTGGGAGGTATTTCTTGAAATACTCAAACCTTGCTTGCACTTTCTCTCTATTTTTTTTCCGCACAGCATCAGCTAGGTGCCAACTGAATTTGCTTCACATTGTGACTCAGACAATCCTTTTAAAGTTTATGATGCAGGAATTATAACCTCTAAATCTGTTTCCTTCCAAATCACTGCTCAAGATCTCAGGACAACTACAACCGAAAGACATGTACAATTGTACAGAAATACGTAAAACCTTGCCTGCACTCTCTCGCTCTTTTTTGCGTCCAGCAACATCTACATGCCAATTTGCCTGAAATCCTGACATTGTCAAGCTACCCTTTCAAACTTCATGCGCTTAGTGACTATGTTCCTAAATATCGAGTCTTCTGAAGACTACAGGCTGTAGACTTCCATATAAGGTAATGGACAGGAAATGCTGATAAATATGCAAGAAGATGTATGCGCGCTTCCACTAACAAAACATGTCTTGAAATATTATTTCTCTCTTTTTTGCGTACAGTAATATCTACATGCCATTTTGCTTCAACGGACATTGTCAAACTACAGTCAAAGCTCTATTAAGCGGTCACCTATCAATTTCTCGAAATTGGCTTCCCATATTCACTGTAAATTTGACCTCTGTTAAACGGTCACCTCCATTAAGCGGACGCGGTCACCGTTTGGATTTCCCAAATGACTAATTTTATTGTAAATCACCTCTATTTTTAAACAGGAAGATAAGGGTTAGCGTTGTGATTCATGCGTAGCGTGTCCAGTTTCTTTCGTAGCTGATCAAACGCAACCTATAAGCATTGTCTGAGTAAAAATACACGTCTCTGTGATGGGTCGGCCGGCTCACACATCAAATTCCTCTTTTAGTACTTTCCGTTGCAGCCAACCACAAGAAAAACTGTCACCTTCAAACTGAATACGACGTCTTATTCAACACAAGGGGAAAATTCAGTTACGGTCGTCATCAGCCATTTCGTAATTGTTGATGATGTGCTGTTGATGATGGACGATATTACTGAAAAATCTCTTAGTTAAAGGGGCTAGGTCACGCTATTTTAGGCATTTTCAGCACTGATCGAATGGTCATAGAATTGGCTAAAATATCAAAATAACTGTTCAAAACTATAGAAGAACTCTAACAAAGCACAGGGAAGCCAAGATGGGACATGGATGGACAAAAATGGAGAGGATTGAAATGGATTGAATTTGGGTAAATTTGAAAAACGTCGGCCCACCTTTTTTCAAATCTATATCAGTCTATATCAAAATGTCATTGGCAAAGCTTGGAAATCATTCTCAGTTGTTATGTGGCCGTGATTTTGCAAATGAAAGACTCTTGCTCTGCCAATTTGACGTTTAGAGCTCATAATTAACAAAATTAAACAAAATTACCTAAAATAGCGTGACCTAGCCCCTTTAAGCTTGAAGTCCTCAAAACATTCAAATGCTGTTACCACATTTAGCGTTACTGTTGTCGTGAACAATAAAATGTAAATTAGTTTATCGGTATTTAAAGACAGAGAGGTGTATACGCCTAAAACGTCTGGTACGAAGGGAACCTCTGTTTAGGGATATGCGCATAAAACAGATATGAAAGGTTTGAGAGTTTGCTACGGCTTTTCGGGTGCGAAAACCTTTTCGGGACCTTTGAGACACGGGCCCCTGCTCAATTTCTGCGAGTTTGATTTTAGAAAACCTCTGTTACGCGGTCACCTGGCTATTTCCCGAGGGTGACCGCTTAATAGGGGTTTGACTGTACTCTTTCAAACTTTATGAGGTCGGTGAATATGATCCTAAATTTTGAGTGTCTTCTGTAGACTTCATTATATCGTAATGGACAGGAGCTGACGAAAACAGAAAAAGGGCTCATAAATATGCAAGAAAGATGTATGCGCGCTCTAGTCACAAAACATGTCTTGAAATACCATTTTCTTTTTTTGCGTACAGCAACAACCAACATCTACATGCCAATTTGCTTCAAATTCTGACAATGTCAAACTACCCAATCAAATTTTATGCGGTGAATATGATCCCAAATCTTATTTGCTTTCCAATCACAAAACCTGTCTTGAAATACTCACCAATTTCAACTTGCACTTCAAGTCGACCAGGTCGGAGCAGAGCATCGTCAATTAGGTCCCTTCTGTTTGTCATGCCTTGTTTTCAAAGCAAGAAAGATCATCAAAGTTCTACACTTAACCATTGAAAACAATTACAGGATATAGTGTCCGGTTAAGCCAATTGTTTCTAGTATTTGTATCAATGACGTATGTGCAATAAGCAGGTTGCTATGGAAACAGGACGGAGTAATTTTGTTTGCGTGCGTACTGAGCAAAAAAGCGTACTAACTTTTTTCATGACATTTCGTAATTTGTGGTCACTCGTGGTGTTTTGAAAATTCTCAAATAGCATTAGTCTACGGCACTCGCAATTTTGAGTACTTTAACATCATCACTCGTGCCCACAAATCAGGAAATGCACTCGCGTTCATACCAATATACTAATCCCTTGCCGAGACTTTATATAGATATTATAATAGACCGCGAATCTAACAGTTGTTTGTTTTTAGTTGTTTTTAACGAAAGACATCAGTGCACTGGAAAAGGTTCAACGTAACGCAGCACGGTTCTGTTCGCAGAGCTATAATAGAACGCAAGTGTTACAGACATGATTAATGACTTTGGGTGGGATATGCCAGAAATGAGAAGAAAACAGTTTGGGTTTGCATTTATGTATAAATTAACTCATGGTCTTATTGATATTTATAGCCGAAAATACTTAATTCAGCATTCCGAGAATCGCATGAGGGGAGGCCATCAACTTAAATTTCGCGTGTCGCATATGCAAATATTTTTGCATTTTCCGCGAACTATCTCTGACTGGAAGTGTCTCCCTGAGGCTATTGTATCATCAAGTTCATTAGAGTGTTTTACGTTTAATTTATCAGCTTTTCTTAAGTAATATACTTATCTATTATTATTTTATATTATTTTACGGTTGGTGTAAAGTCTTAGCGATTTTTGCCGACCAAATATACGTAGACGTAGATGTTTTAGGAAAACAACGATGAAAATCAACTAACCATGCTGTTTCTGTGATTATTACGAATGTAACACTCGCTTGAAATCTCGCATCGGAGTGCGAAACTTACAGATAGTGAGTCGCCTGATTGAAGACAATTAACTTGTTAAGTTTGCACGGTTCATATCCCATGAGAGGTGGCCTAATATTATCATAAATCTAATAATCTACCAACAAACTCACCAATGAGGAGAACATTATTGAGTTGCTCGACACCATCAATCTACAACCGATCAACAAAATGAAATTAAAACAATTTTGGACGAATAAGAAACAAAACAACGCGAATATCAAAAACGGAAGGCTTTTCCAGAAACATGAAGTCGTAGACAATGGATACTACTTAACCAACAGATTCAAAACGAGGTGAAGGCCCGGGCTACTCAAGCAAAAATGAAAGAAACAAAAAACTTGAAACAACATACCTTCGCGAGCAGCTGATTTACAACCGAATCTTGTACGCCAGTGCCTCCTGACTAAGACAAGGAGAACAAAAAATTTCTAGTCATCAAATTTGTCTTTTACTTTAATTAATGGACTCGTCTTAGATGACTTACGCATCTGTTTTATGCACCAAATGGGCTGTAAGTATAAGTCCACACCTTGAAAGTTGGTTTGTTTACTGAATTTCAAATTTAAAAGAAAAAAATCTGAGGTTTTCTCCAGCCCAAAGTAGAGTATATAATCTTGAGACTCCTCAGTTTCGGAGAACAAAAGAGCTTTTCTTCAAATCGACAATACTAACACCGCTAACACCATCATCGAAGCTAAGGCAGAAGTTGTACACACTGCACGCGTGCATGTCCTATCGTTTATTTTAGCACGCGAAAAACAAGGTTGGCCTAAGATTAGAAGTCGGCTCTCCTCGCAAGATAGTCTAAACTTCTACCAGTTGAGAAACACGTTCGCAGAACTGATTCCCGCTAAAAGTTCGCATTGCTAAAAATCGCTTGGTCATTGCAAAAAGGAGATAAAAAGAGCACCTCACAGTACTTACATTGTACATGTATCTTGATTTACAAACAGCATCAAACTCATCAAAGATGATAAGATGTAACCCACTGTTGTCTCCGAACTAAATAACAGAGATTAAGGCGAGATATTAGAGTAAACTTATGCTGTTGTAGCTCTCTCTCTCTCACACACACAAAGAGAGAAACATACGTGTAAATAAGATTAAATTAGGAAAACAATCAACTGGGTCACTGACTGACTGGGCGTCCGCCACATTTACATATTGACAACGTCTTCGCATCAAGCCAATATAAATTAAATAAATTAGAATATCAAAAAAAAAAAAAAAAAAACACTTGCAAATTATACATAGTGATATATTACAAATTCAAATGATAAAATAATTGCTTAATAAATATAAAATACATATATACAAATGAATAAGAAAACAACAAATTAGTTATTTCTAATAGCTAAGAAGCAGAGATCTTTAAATAACGAAAAAATTGTACTAGTGCGAATACCACTCGATAGAGAGTTCTAATCCCTTATTGTCCTCGGATAAAAAGCAATTGGCTTGAATAAATGAATCATTAGAAAATGATCTGGTAAAACGCTGTTAAGGTAAAAAATAATTAGATATAGACAATGCAATCAAATTATTAACCGCTAAATAAAATATATTCAATCGATGGGCTTTATGTCTATCCTCTAAAAGATCTAAATCCAATGACTGTCGCGTTTCTGTAACGGAAGAGGTTCTGTTATAGACTCTTTTGATAAATCTGGCTGCACGCCGCTCGACGGCTTCAATTGAAGCAATCTGTTCTTGTCTATATGGGTCCCACACAGCGGTAGCATACTCTAATTTTGGTCTAATAATGGTTACATAAGCTAAACGCTTTGTACTTTCAGAACAAGGGTAAAGGTTGCGCCTTACAAAACCAAGAGACTTATTTGCTTTGACTACAATATTTTCCACATGAGAATTCCATCTTAGGTCGTTAGATAACATAACTCCCAGATAAGGATGGTTGTTCACGGGAGACAGCTTTTGGCCATCGATGTAATAATACATCCTAGCTATCCTCATATAGTATGACATTTAGTCACATTAAACTGCATTTGCCATGTCTTGCTCCAAGATACTAATTTGTTAATATCATTCTGTAGGATATCACTGTCATTCACGGTGTTGATTGATCTGTATAAAATTGCATCATCAGCAAATAGTCTCAAGGTACTATCTAAATCAGTTCTCATGAATATCATTTATAAATAATAAAAACATGAGAGGGCCCAAAACTGTACCCTCTGGTACTCCTGAAATGACCCTAACCAAACTAGAACCTTCACCATCCACCACAACACGCTGAAATCTCTCTGTAAGCCACGAATTAATCCAAGCAAGAGTTTTTCCAAGAATCCCATAATAATTCAATTTTGAGAGTAATCTCTGGTGGGGAACCTTATCGAAGGCCTTGCTGAAGTTAAAAATCTGTAGATCAACTTCAGATCCCTCATCCAAATTCTTTGCTAGGTCTTCAATAGTGAGCAGGAGTTGCGTTTCGCACGAATGATTCTTTCTAAAGCCATGTTGTTCAGAATACAAGATGTTATTATGCTCCAAATGCTGCATAATGCTGCGATCGATGACATTCTCCATCACTTTACACAAGGCTACAGTTAGAGATACTGGTCTGTAATTATTAGGGTCTTGTTTAGCGCCTTTCTTAAAAATTGGTTCAACATCAGCTTTACACTAATCTGCAGGAAGCTGACTTAAAGTATAAGACTGATTAAACAGAAAACATACTCCTTCAGCCATTTCAGGAGCAGTATCCTTGATGAGTCGAGTAGGGATATTATCTGGACCATTTGCCTTTTTGCAGTCAAGGTTCTGAAGGAGCTTTTTAATTCCCTCAAAATCAAAAATTATTGGATCCATTCCAGTTGTACCACAAGAGGCTGCATTGGGAATGGATGATAAATCTTCCTGTGTAAATACTTGTTGAAATTGAGCATTTAGAGTTTCAGCTTTACCAAGACTATCGACTTTAATTCCTGTATCACTCATTAGGGGAGGAATGCCAATCTGATCTTGTCTCTTAGCCTTTATATAAGACCAAAACTTCTTGGGTTTATCTTTAGGTTCAATATCCAGTGTTGCTGCTTGTATATAATCATCTTGAGCCTTGTGTAATTTCCCATTCAAGTGTTTTTGAAATTGACGATATGTCTGCTTGTCAACTCACACACGCACGCACGCACTCACTCACTCGCCCACCCAATCAGCTTCAATAAATGAGTGAGAGATAAACTAGCTTACCAAGTGAATGAATACCTGGCTGGTTAAGAATGTTGGTTATAATCAATCTAAACGTCCAGGTAACGACGAATTCTTCTTATCAAGTTCCCCCTATGTGTGCTGCTGATTTTCCTAGTCTGCTTAGGTCCAATGCACTCTGTATTTAGAGTATAATTATGAATGACGACGTTACGGCCAGGTGTGGACTTTTTTAATGAGTTTAGCTCTATTATCTTTTCTTTTGTCTCGGTTGAAAAGCATGACCGCTAATCACATTCTTCAATCGATTTTTATCTCACTGCGGTGACTCAGATGCAATTTAAGAACGAAAAGGTCACTGAAAATTGATTTAGGTATGGGTCGGACTTGGGAAAAGTTTTAATCTTTGCCGGCTAAAAAACCACAAAAATTTGAAACCGCAACCGGAAAGGAAAACTTTTAGACAGAAACGGCGAGTCGCACTAGGGAGATAATTGTCAGTAACCAGATACTGGATACCACGTCGTTTACTCATGTGCTTTCGAAGGAAATGATATCAATCGCAGTCTAAAAAGAAACAAGAATGCGTCCCGTGGAAGGAGTGCTCATAGTTATTACGGTGATTCTCCTTCTGTTCATTCAGCTTAACCTACAGCAGTTTGTTGTCTTTCGCTTGATATACGAACGATGGGCAGAGGAATGTTTTACTGTTTGAACTGCGGCCATGATCAGAGAAAGACATCGACGTCGACGAAGGATAGCTCGATCGCCATATGCCTGGTCAGTTCCCCGCCCGGTAGAGTCGTGGTTTGATCTACACTACTACAACATAACAGTACCAGGGGAATTTTTTCGTCAGCAACTTCGAGTCACAAGAACTTCATTTAACCGTAGTTTAAACCGCGAACTAGAACTGAACTTCCCGCGCGTATCGTTTTTCATGCTACGCTGACAAGCGTTGACAAGTTACCGCTGTGATTCCCATTGTTTGGCTCGAAAATCTGCCTGCCCCACCCAAGCACTACGGCGTATTTGATGTTTTGCCGATTCGCAAAGTTTTTGCCGAAGCCAAAAACCTGAGGTCGCACTAGGCAAAGGCCCGCGATGACAGATTTCAATCGCCAAGTAAACAAATTCCGGCAAAGATATGCCAAGTGCGACCCATGCCTTAGTAAATTTATGGTCAAATTAAAGGGATAAGGCAGGGGTCGCACTAACGCTTTTGGTGTTTACATTGGACATAAAATCTGTCATTGCGTGCCTGCGACAAGTGCGACCCTTTTGTCGCGACTAGATATAACTATGCCCGAAGGACCTAAAGATCAAAAAAGCCGATGTCCTGCCTTGTCTAATGGCCTTAAAATAACATTTTTATGTTTTTCTTCGGCCGCAATGTCAATCAAATCTGAAATACCGGCAAAAATCGAACACATGTGCACAGCTAGCTACAGTGAAACCTCGATTTAACAAAGTCGCTGGGGACCGGCCAAATTTGCTCGTTGTAAAAAGCTCTTTTTGAGCGTGAAATATTAAGAGTTGACAGTCCGGTTTCAAATATCAGGTGCGGTTACACTCACCATGGTAAATGCCATTTCCCATGGTAAATTATCCCACGGTGCCTCACACTTGGGTTTTAGTATACCGTGTTAACTAGGGGTCACACGTTACGAAGATTACCGAGGTAAAAGGAAATCTCACGCAATTCATTGGCGGGAAATTTAATCACAACTTCATCAGCATAGCGATTGGCTCTTGTACCTCGGGCATCAAAACACCCTTCCAACTTCCCACGTTAAATGTCATGGGCGCTTCCACTGATCTTTTTGACGTATCCATGGATATTTAACACGGGAAATTTACCTCGGGAAGCGTCGGTCACACTACTAAATACAGTTTCCCGTGGTAAAAAGGCAATTTACCACGGTAAAAGTGCCCCGTGTAACCGCACCTATCATTTATGTCCCACACGTGCGACCTCCAAGACTCCCGTGGCGTAAATGTCGTGACATATTTGTGGGACAACATATGACGCAACATAAAAAAAAATAAGGCCACAGTGCGACCCCTCCCTAATTCGCATGATACTACCCTTCTACGGGGGGACGATCTTAACCGCCAAACTGTTGCTATGGACCCCTTCAAATAGTCATTTTTCGAGTCCCTTTAACTCTACATTTATCCTTTTTTGCCAAGTGTGTTCTATTTAACATTTCTTCGTCTGGTTCGACTCACAAGCATATTTGGTAAATCATGTAAACAAAGCTGGAAACGCCTAAAAACTCAGCGAGTTCACTACTTTTTTTCACAATTTTCTAACGCAACAGTATGAGAACACTCTAACACAAAATCTGTAGCATGGTTTGTCAAAAATAAATTATGAGTCTTTGATACATTTTTTCAAAAGATCAGTTCCATTTTTTGTCCAAATAGAAATTCCATGCCAAAGTTTACGAAAAATGATGGGACGGTTCCCATTGTTTACTACAGAAGAACTAAAATTACACAACTGAACCTTTTTTTGTTCCTCCTCTGCCTCAGCAAACAGCTTTCTGTGGAGTAAAAGAGAAAACGCTAAGTTCTCTTTGCTTCAGTTGACTTCTACGTTTTCCCATCTTTACTACGTAAAAAAAATAGGCCAGTTTCGTATTCTAACGGCTGGACTGGATCTAGCATGAAATGGAGGCTAATGCGGGCAAATTAATTTGCATTTGAAAAGATTTGCCCGAAATAGCCTCCATTTCATGCTAGATCCAATCAAGCCGTGAAAAAACGGTCTATTCAAGAGAATGGTCTTGGTCGAAAATGATGGTCTTGGTCGAAAATGGTCTATTCAAGAGATGCTAAGAAAAAGCCGCTTTTTATTTACCGGATCCAAAATCTTGTGATTGTGATAATGCAAATGTAAACAAAAAAACCTGTTCCGAAGTGTAATTACCTGACGTTTGCTTCAGATTCACCAACGTATTTATTAAGCACCTCTAAAAGAGAAAAGGGTATTTAAATCACAAGACACTCGGTGATTTTATCGTGTTTCTAAGAAATTACCTAAGTTAAGATTGGCCAATTTAACAGACTGTATTCTAGTACCAACGGGCAAAGGTCCAGAACTGCATGAAATGAAAGATCAATGGTAGCAGGCAGTTCAGCGCTACGCTGATTCGCACAAATAAAGTTCTTAAGCTCCTTGGATACTTTTTTCGGTCCTTTTAGACCGGCCTCTGCTGTCCACACACCACACGGATCAAGGCTTCTAAAGCCTGAAACAACGCTGGGCTGAGCATTTTCGCAGCCTGTTTAACATGGCCTTCACGGTAGACAATGCAGCTCTTGATCGCATCCAAGGGAAGTCTATCCGCGAGGGACTAGATTTACTACCGACGATGGAGGAGATAGAAACGTCTTACTTCCTCGACTAACCGAGACAAGAGATCAGGAACAGACGGAATCTCGTCTCTACATACAAGGCAGATGGACGCATTACATGACGTTCTCCGGAGTATCTGGATTGAAGAGTCGTCGCCAGACGAATTATGTGACGCCTCGATACAAGAACAACTGAGGAAAGCAAATTGAACTGCGGAAATTATCCTTTCCACCATCGGAAAAATATTTGCTTGAACCTTTTTAAAAGGACTTATCTCATTTGCCAAAGACAGTCTACCTGAGGCTCAATGTGGCTTCAGACCAGGAAGAGGAGCAGTTGATATGATCTTTGCAGTGAAGCACCTTCCGGAAAAATGCATCCAGCAAAACAAGCCTCACTACTCAGTGATCATGAACCTAAAATACCTTTTGACACTGGCAACAGGAAGGCTCTGTGGACAGTGCTAGAGCCCGGCATAGGATGCCCACCTAAGTATGTGAACATCGTTAAGCTATTCAAAAATGGCATGACGGACCAAGTGCTTTGTAATGGCGATGATATTGACAGGAACCCTTCGAGTTCGGTAATGGCGTCTGACAAGGCTGCGACTTAGCCCAGGTGCTTCATAGAAGTTGATAAACTTTTGCAAATACCTTATCATCTTCGACAATGACGGAGAACCACTATTTTACATCAAGGTTTGCCTGCGTTTCAAGGAGTGCTTTAACATTTTAATTCGATGACAAAAAATATAAATTGTAAAAAAAAAACACCTTTGTCCATGCTGTAGCCTGCGTAGCTGGCGGTATTGTTGGTGCGAGAGACAAATTAAGGAGCAGGGAAGCCGCGTGGAGAATGGGGAATACCACAGCGCCCCTTCCCATTCTCCACGCGGCTTCCCCGCTCGTTAATAGACCATTTTCGAATTCTCACGGTTGGACTGGATCTAGCATGAAATGGAGGCTAATGCGGGGAAATCTTTTCAAATGAAAATTAATTTGCCCGCATAAGCCTCCATTTCATGCTAGATCCAGTTCAACCGTTAGAATACGAAAGTGGCCTATTTACTTCTTGTGCGACGCTGGCTATTCATGCTGAAAAACACAACACCTTCTCGTTCCTTCCTTAGATTTATTATCGTCAAACAATATGAACATTACAAAATAAATATACATGTAACTTCTGTATGCTCCATGAGACGGCTTCAGGATATAATTAGCAATATTCTTTATACACAGTGATTACTTCGAATAGTTTTTTTAAGATCTGGTTCTGCAAGAGTAAGCTGAAAAACGTCCTATGTTCATGTAGATACAAAATATCACATTTAAAATGTACTGTACTTACCTGGCCCACTAATTATCTTCGGTTCTCGAGTGTTTAACATCTTTCCAATCTGCCGCGCCATTAGAGTCTTGCCAGTTCCTGATGTAAAAACAAAAAAGCACATTAAATATCTGTCTCAAAAAACATAGATCTTTCACAAAAGACGATTTCAAACTTCTTTTGCCTCGTTAACATGCTTTTCTACTTAAGCGAAGCTTGAATTGACCTTCCCTGTTAGCAGAAGCCTGTTTTCTTTTGTTTCAGCCCGGCTGATAGCAAAGAGGAAAAGTGACATTCACCTTTGGGTGGAAATTAGCCGCATGATGTATACCGGTAGTTATTTAGTGTGTACTCTCGTTAAAAAACAGCGGAATTACTGTAGTGTAGGAAGAATGCACAGGCTACAGCGGCCTTAAGCTCTGATCAACAAACATTAAAGGGAACCAGTTAATCTTCAACATGTCCTCCAAGATCACATTTACGTTGTGACCCACAGTACATGAAAAGGTCTTTCTCCCTGCTGGTCAACCCGGCAACTAAAAAAGAAATGAGATCTTTACAAGCAAGAAGGATTGACCCAAATCAAATTTACCTGGTGGTCCAAACAACAAAATTCCCTTAACATGTTTCAATCCTAAAAAAGAAAAAGAAAAAAGACTTTGTAACATACTGTCTAACAAGGATTTTTGTACTGGATTCATATCGAAAGCCAAACTAATGCACATGCAGACAGTATTCAAATTAGAAGTTCATTTGACAAAATGTCCAACCCCAAGGGCCCTTAGGTGCATGGAATTAAACCTCATGCCAACATTGTGCTTAAACTACATGTAGAGTTGTAGGTCTACAGAAATGGTCATTTATGACCATCTGACCATTTTGCAAAAACTGAAAAGGATCTAGAATGTAGCAGCTCGGTTGGTAACAGGTACACGTAACACGCACCACTTACCACATAACACCCATACTTAAGAATATACATTGGTTGCCAATAGAGGAAAGGATCAACTTCAAGGTACATGTACTACTGATAGTATACAAGACACTAAACGAGCAGTCCCCTGAATACTTGGAACCAACAATTAAAGAATACCATCCATCACCCACTCTACGGTCGTCATCTCGTTCTCTGTTATGTATACCATCACATAAATCTAAGACCTACGGTGGCCGTTCTTTTTCTAATGCGGCACCACAATTGTGGAATGCAATCCATCGAGGCATTGAAGAATCAGAAACTACAGAAACAATTAAATGTCGGCTCAAAACATTTACGTTCACTTTGTGAATATTACAATTATGCGCACTATATGAATACTATATGAACATAATTATATGTACTTTGTACTTTTTATATATTTACTTTTTAATATTTTATAGTAGATTCTTATACTAAACATAAATTAGATAATCATTTCCATTTATATTGTAAGCTTATTGCGATTATAAATGATTACGAAGTTCGTTTGTTATTATTATTATTATTATTATTATTATTATTATTATTATTATTACGTGTTTTCTCCAACAAATGCTCTACGTTCTTAGAAATGATGAATGACATTAGCATTGACAAAACGCAACAACACTATATAATCAAAAAAATTATAAGTCTAGCCATTAGAGCAACATATTTTATATTCTGTCGTAGAAATAAGACTTGGGATAGCCCAGACTTAATAAAACTGTAGTATATAAATATAAATTTTTTTTCTATTCATTTGTAAATACAGTATACAAGTATATCACTCAATTTCAAGTAGCCAGTTGTTAATTGCCTATACGTAGAGAGATTTACAACTGTATTCGAAGACAAAGTTTCCATTATTATTATTATTATTATTATTATTATTATTATTAGTATTATTATTATTATTATTATTATTATTATTATTATTATTATTATTATTATTTCGTTCGTTCACACGATATGTTGTTAACGTGGTTTGTAAACTAAGCATCAAGCCACGACCTATGGCCTTAGGTGTCTAGTGTTCTTCTCAAGATTCTTGCCATTCCCAACAAGGACGCTTTTTGTAGTAATAACGTGCAATCTAGTCCAATTTTCTTCAACGATGTTTTCAAATTTTTGCTGAACGTCTTTTAGATGGTTCACTCATGTTGAAGCATCTCATTACTATTCTATTAACCTCCTTGTTCCATGTAGTTCTAGCAGTAGTTTGATGACGACCTGACGTAGGCTGCTGTTCCCCCACCACCCTGCTGGGCGAGGCCCTTTCTCTCAAAGTTCCAGTCCAATTTACGCCGTTTTCTCTACATGTGTTATTTTCCATTTTCATCAGTTATGAGAAGGTTTAGCATCACCCTAAAGCAGGAATTTTTAATTTTGGAGTTTCCCAACCCCTACGTAGGATACCAGTAATTGTTAATGAGCCCCACCTACCTATTATTATTATTATTATTATTATTATTATTATTATTATTATTATTATTATTATTATTATTATTATTAAATAGACCTCTTTAGCCAAGTTCTTTTGTTTTCCCATTTTGGGTCCTGTTAATTGTACTTTCAAGAATCGTTTGCTTCAAAGTTTGCAAGTGGCACACTGGCATGAAGGGAGTGCATACTCTAATAGTCAAGCCCGGAGGGGAAGGGGGGGGGAAGGGGGGGGGGGGGGGTTGAAGGGTTCTTCCTATAATGGGCTAATAATAGGGATGTGCCGCTCGATGGGAGTTTTGAGGGTAAAAAAATTCTGGCTAGTGGGATTTCAAAATGGAAAGATTCGCGATAAAAAAAACTTGTTACAGAACCAACTGTAGCGCTGTTGATTTAATATCTACTAGTCGCATTATATTCCGTTTTGAAATTACAATTAAAAGGCTTTATGTAAGGTTTATGCATAAACTGAAAATGACTAAGTTGGAGTGGCTAAAATTACATTTACGCAAAAGTGACTAAGATGAAATCTATAACTGGCCATAAAATAGACTATAAAGGGGTAGGGATACTGAGAGGCCAGCACATACCCAGCGAAAATTGCCCCAAGTGTTGTAACACAGATAAATAATTATACAGATGTTCGTAGGCTCCTAATGCAAAAAATGTTAATTAAAACTTAAATAACATGAATGTGAGTTGAGGGAAATGGAATGTAAAAATTTGCAGGAGGTTTAATTGCATTCAAAAAGGACCTAAATATTTAAAATGGTACAGTGTGCAGTAAGCATATGACCGACAATGTACTCCTCAAGTGTAATGTATGTTACATGTAGTAGAGATCTTTGGAAAGTTTTAAAGTTAAAAAAGAACCCCCAATTACAGTGCGACGTGCCTTACCGTGGCCACCTAACAAAGTTTTTTAAAACTTTTACGCCAATCAGGGTGTGCGAAATTGATTGACAGTCACCCCTCCTTGCAAAGTCCGCACGGTTGTAAGTTGAACACCGTTGAATGGTTTGTTGAGTTGACGTACTGCATTTACGCGTAGTTGTCCAATGTAAAAGTTTGTTGGGTGGCCACGGTAAGGCGCGTTGCACTGTAAGCCTGTTAACACTAAATGCAAACACATCTGCAGACCCAAATACAAAGGCAAAGCTGAGTGAGAATGAAAGCAACACTTGCTTCATGAAGTTTGTTAGTGTGGATGAAGCACAAAGCACACAATGTCACAGTGCCAAGGTTGACCAGTGTTTCAAGGTAAACCGCTGGATATTGAAATCTATTCTTCTGCACATTTCCTTTGCACTAGGCCCCACAAAGCTGAAGCCATCTTGTTAACATTACTTTACTCGCTCTTTAATATATACACCTGTACGCGTGCACAGCACAGAGAGGGAGATTTCCCCATCTGGAATCAACTAAAAGTTGTTTGCTTTTAAATTTACATGTAGGAAAACTAAATTTCCCAGAGAAAGAGGGCAATCAAAACCAATTCAGTCAACTTAGGGCATTTTTAGGAAATTTTACTTTGAACAGCGATCACCTTCTTCCTTCTCATGACCTGGACATGGAAACAGCAATTTTACTCATGACAAATTACGCGCAGACTGCGTGTAATTTCAGGCGCGTGTAAAAGTTCGTGTAAAATTTTACACGCGCGTAACGCGCGCGTATTTTGCGCGTAAAGCCGCCATCTTGCACGCATTTTACGCGCGTGTAGATGCTGCTATTCCTGTGGCCAGTACTGTATATATATGTTTAAAAACGATGCTGTCACAAGTATGTACGGCTCTTGCCTTTATTGTGGCTTCGTCGCTCGCTTAGAAGGAATTCGTCGCCATGTCTCATTGAAGTCCCACTAATGAGATACATTTTTTAGTCCGTATACACGTAGGGACCGACGCACCACTTTACCATTTGTACAAATCGTATGGACCGTCCGTCAACCTCTCGTCTCCTTCAAGGGGAATACTAATGAGATGCATTTTTCAGTCCGTATACGAACCGACTCGACACTTGACGATTTGTACATTTGTACAAACCGTACAGACCGTTAATGTGTCATCGGCCATGACGAGAATATGGGTTTTGAGATTCTTTTGAGTCCCAATAATGAGATGCTTTATTCAGTTCGTATATGGACCGACTCGCTACTTTACAGCCGAATGGACCGTCAACCCGTTTATACATGTACGGTCCGTCAGAACAGAAGAGTTCCATGATCCGTTCAGTCCGTACGGATCGTTTGATGGACTGTATCAGTTTGTGTACATTGGACATGACTGGAAGTCTCTTGTGACACCCTGGTGTGACAGTGCTTGTGTTCATGGCTACTGTACTTCGCATTTCTACTTGAACAGGCATTCTAGCATTTATTTTCAAAAATGTTGTTGCAATTTCATGAATACTTACCTAGTTTGTCGACGACTTCAGGTGGAAACAGACGTGTTGCAAATGCTCTTCTTATAATGTTTGAGAATTCCTGATTGACGGTCAAAAAGATTAAAATTTAAAGATCAAAACATAACATAATGTAGAGTATTGGTCACACTTCTTATTAAAAATTGTTCCTCCGTTTTCTTGTTGCTCTCTGTCTTTCACAATAATACTACCAAATGAAATCCATTGATCACTACAATTCTCTAAAAACACATTAGGATAAGGAGATGCAACAGTGTCCACATGGTAGATCCCGAAAACAAAAAAATGACACAAGACATCCACCTGACTATAAAAACTGGATGGAGGGAAACTGCATGTAAAGGAAGCATACAGTATGGCAGTTTAGGCTGTCGAAGTACAGTGTTACAATGTTGGACCTATATTTATGCATTACACTGTATGTATCTCAAGAGCTACAAGTTCTAGGGTCCTCTGCACCATAGCATGTCAACTGGGCATTGGTGTAATAGTCCTTAAGCAGTAATTCAAACTCTCCTCACCTCTGCTGATTGTGCCTTATGTTAGTTCGTTTGCCTCTTAGGATAACATTTATTTTCTGAGATTTAGCAATTATTGAATGAGGCTCAGTAGGATATGAAGAATTCTGCAGGTCGAGGAGGGTGTTATCCACTAAGGCTGAAGGCCGAGGTGGATAACATCCTCACTGTCAGAGATCTGCAGAATTCTTCATATTCTACGAAAGCCAAATTCAATAATTGCTTTATTATTCATTCAAAATATTTTCTTCGCTCAAACTTCTAAACCTACTCGCAGCCATTTTTCTGCTCAACAAAAATAACACAATCTCGTCCCCAGCTTTTTTCGGTCAACGGTCCAATAATTTGCAGCGGGCTGGACTTTTGACGTCATTTTGACGTCATCGGTTCAATAATCTGCAGCGGGCTGCACTTTTGACGTCATTGATCCAATATGACGAAGTTTCTTTCAAAATTTGGTGAACAGCAGCTGGTTATGGTGAATTATGCATGTGGTTTTAACCAATCAGAAACGGGGAAATATTTTGAATGAATAATAATGATAATTATTATTATTTGTAACTACTTAATTCTACACAAGGAACTTATGTAACTCTACTAAATGAAAATAGGATACATTTTTTTAGAACCTACACGTACATGTATTCAGAATAATTTTTTTTCAGGTAATGACCAAATTCAAGAAAATACATAAATAGTAATATTTTACAAGACTAGTATATTGTAAGCTCTTCCAAGTTATTCTGATTTTGAAAAAAAATAATTTAGAATGAGCCCTTAAAAAAATCCCCCTTGTTGCTGACATGTCCGTTTGTAATGCTGTACCTTATCAAGTCCTCCAATCCCTAATTTTGTAAAGTCCCAGGACTGAGTGGCAGCTTTTCTACAACAAACACAACAAGGAAAATTCATGGTGTTAAACCACTGGAGATTGGTCTAAAGGCAAAAGGTTTTCCTCCCTCGATGATTATGATAGGGTGGGATAAGTTTCATTTCTGGATGTCGAAACACATTCGAGTTAAGTTTTTACTATTATCAGGATACACAGTTTATTCAAGTTTTGACATACATGTAATATGCATGTATTTTTAAAATAGGCATGATATTCTTCTGATCCCAGAAGGGAAAGGAAAAATGCCAAACCAACTAATAAGAAACTAATGCACTTCAGAAAAAGACTCTTCCTAAACAGTTTGCAACAGTCACAAAAATGTGCAATCATGGGGAATTCCAGTCAAACAGACACCCCACAGTACAGTGGGCTGTCACTGTCATATTACGTTTTGTGTTTCCTTGACTCTATGATAGTGAATTGGTGGAATAACATACTGTAATATTGTTCCTTTTTCAAACGTACTTTGAAAAGCAACACTTATTTACGCCAAAAGTTATTGACATACATGTACATGTAAACCTCACCCTTTGGCAGTGCCTGTAAGATTTAATACTGAACCCTAGGAGAAAGAAAATAAATACATAATAATAAATTATTATTGTCAATTGAAAAAAAAAAAAAAAAACAGGATACTTCCCTTGGAGCGTACAATGGCACAAACTACTGTATTGTTTAAAGTGATGTTTTCTCTGGCATTGCCATTGTCTTGAAACTCTCTTAATATCTCACTTCTGCGTGCATATCTAACATACAGTATGTACAGTACATGCAAGTTAAATGCTGTTACAAGGGTTACAGCAGATGTTCAATAAAAATTACAAATCCAAGTTACTGTGTACAGTATCCAGGAGTCTGACTGATTGCCGCCTCTCTGGCAAGGGTATTCAGAAGCCCAGTGAAACATTTTGGCTCCTATCTTGCTAATCCTCAAATAGTTAAAATTGAAATCAACTCGAAAAGCTCATGCAAAGGTATGCAAGTGTATAAATACATGTACCTCTCCCCTTTCAAACAGGACTTGAGTGTTTCTTGTTATAACACCAATGGAAACCTACATGTACAGTAACAAGACGTTAAATCTATGGTACAGTCTCATTAAGGACAGCGGAATTACTAGGAATGCACTGAGGCTACAACGATCATAATTTATCGCTTTCAAAAGGCGAAGATTTTAAATGTAACTTGCTCAGAATACACCTGTCACTAACTACTGTTAAAAGTGCACAGAATAATAACTTTAAAAACAAGTTTATCAATAAGTCATGAGCATGACAGCCTATCAAAACACCAAAAAAACACCATATGCATGAGCTTTAAATGTTCATTACAATTCACTATAAAAGTATAGCAATGAGGTCGGGCTTGTTTTCATTGTACTGCATGCTATATTACAGTTTCTTCCTCTTCTTGCCAGTCTCCTATTAAGGACGGCACCTACTATTGTTATTGTGCATACGTTCTGCGCATCTCAAGATACTCGGATTTCCTATGGGTTGTGCTTATTAATACAAGGATATTTTTGCGCGGTTTAAAACTATCCGGAGAAAGTAGATCACAGTAAGTACTCTTAGAAACCAAAGAGAAAATTGGGGTAACCATGCATTTTTGAGAAATAATTAAGCTACAATTTGAGAAAGAACGCCACACATTGCTTTGTATTTTAAAGCTATTTACAAATATTATTCATCAATTATCTTTGAAAAATGCGTCAGGTTACCCCCAATTTTCTTTTTGGGTTTCAATAACACTTGTGAAGATCTACATTTTCTGCATAATCATAAACCGGGGTAAAAATACCTTTGAATTGGTAGGCACCGTCCTTAAAAATACTCTAACCAACACCACTCACAAAGCTTTATGACTGTACTGCATGTTTTAATTATTAATACATGCATTACCAATACAACTGTTTTTGTGAATTCCCTGCCAGCCAACTCCATCACCAGACAATAGACAGCAAAATTGCAGTCTACATGTAGAAACTATATTAACATTTTGTGGCTCAAGTACTCATTCTGATGAGGAAATGTTACTAATAGGCCATTTCCGAGTTCATGTCTCCCTCATCTTCAAAGCAAGTATATAAGTGCGAAGTTTTTCTTATGAAAATTAGTTTTCATTCATGTGTAAAACAGAACTAATTACCATCACAAAAACTTCACACTTAAACTCACTTTGAAGATGAGGGAGACACGAACTCGGAAATGGCCTATTAACTTAACTGTAGCTATAGTCAATAGTTAATACTGTACCTACATTTGTTCCTTGAGAAGGCTTGGCATTTGCACCAGCAAGAAGACTGACATCAATAACTGCACATTTGAACCAATAATAAGTTATTATTTGTTATAATTATTCTAAAATTTTACAATAATTATTATAATTATAATCATTGTAACATAATTATAATCATTGGTTCATATTCTCCTGGCAGTACATTACTTTAATGTCTGCACTGGCAATGGGTGTGCACCAGAACAGTACAGTCTTCCTTATTTTTTTTTCCAAAATCACTTTCCCTTGTTAAAAACTGAGTACTCACCTTCCATACTCTTTACACCCAATATAAGATATTTCTTGTCTTGAAAAGAAAACACAACCTGCATGCCAATAAGTAGATTAGCCATCATTCAAAAAAAGACTAGTATTTAAGGGTTTTCAGTAAGAGCCCGTGGCCGGCGAAATTTGCCAGCTATTGCATGTGAACTAGCCGGCAAAGTTTTGTTCAAGAAAAACAAAGGAAACGCTTGAATTCTGACTAATGTCGGCGGCCATTTCTGTTACCCTGTCCCCGTCAAAGGCAGCAATCGCATTTTTGAGGCAGCCGGTCAGCAATCCAGCACGTGACGTAAGCTGCCTGATTTTCTAACTACTTTTGAAGCATGACAAGACGACATTTCGGTCATGACAAATGTCAAAATGCACTTCACGTGGCTGTATAGAATGCAAAGGAGAGTTAAAGGGGCTATGTCACACTATTTTAGTGTCTGTTCAGAACCCAAAATATGTCTTGCTGTCAGCTGAATTTCCAAAAGAACTTAGAGTACTTAAGAGTATTCTCTCTGAATTAAAAATGCCAAAATTTAATGATATTATTGTTATGTTCAAATACCCTCATTTGTGCTCCAGAATGCAGGAAATGCATTCAATTTTTTTCCGAGGGAGGATGCCCCCCGAGCACCCTAAAGGCTAGTGCCCTCCATTGTCCATTCTCTGCCTACACCTCAGGTTTTGCTGCCTACTCAAATTTTTATTAAAAACCCTGGTATTTTATGCTATGTACTGTAATAATATTTTTATATTCAATGCTCAAAGATGAATTAAAGTAAGATTCAGTTTGCAAAAAAAAAAAATTACAATAATTGATTAACAAACAGCTTCACTTACTGAGAGTGTCAATAAAGATGTAATTGAAACATTTGCCCCTCTCTCCTTTTACCCCTCTCCACTGGTTTTGAAAACAAATTACAAAATGGAGAAGTGATCCACGCACAGGTCGCAGATACAATTATTGCATTGTACATGTATCTGTAAGATGACTGCCCCTACATGTATTTTGAGGTGTCCGCGGCTCAGGAGCCTTTTAAAGGGGGTAACCTCTGAAGAGGCCCCCTTTCATGAGTCTTAATATTGTCTGGCGCAAGCCAGTGTAAAATCTTTAAGTGTCACTGTTAGGAGGGAAAGCATTAAAACATTGTTGTCAGAAAACCTCTGCAGAAGTCCTTGAGGACAGTCAGTGAATGTACAATTTGTTTTTTTGCAAAATATACCAAAATGCTGAGTAAAAATCATTTTTTCCTGGAGCTCTACAGCCTTGTTTTCACTAGAGATGTAAGCGCAAGCATACAGTGTAAGAAGCTTATGCTAATGAACACAAATGTCAACATACATGTATAAAGCACAGAAATCAACCACAACATCAGCCATTTTGTTCAAATGTTCAGACACTGGGAATCTGGAACGAGTGCTTTTAGTTGGCCAGATGTAGCAAATTTCCTTGTGCTTAGATGCTGTGTTTAGTTTTCACACAACACAAGTGAACGCAAGCATAAACGCAAGCACAAGGATTCGGACAAACTTTGATCCTTGTGCCTGTGCTTGCCTCACTTAGTGAAAACCAGGCTTACCGCTCTAAAATGCAAATTGGTTTGGAAACAGAAGTTAGCTTAAATACAGCCCATCAAGATGCATATGACTTGTACACAACATACATGTGAAGTACATGTAGGAAATGCAAAAATGAGCTGCCGCTACCGGTACCTGTTGTCCTACAGAGAAAGCTTGGTCCAGAAATTGGTGAGTGAACTCTTCTGCCATCTTGTTTGTGTCATAGGCATCATTGTTTCCCCTAACCATGAAAAATAATCGGTCACTAAATTAATGGGAGGATAATTACAATTAATTCCAGAAGCACGCCTTGAATATGAGACGATAGATACATGTAACCAACAAGGCGCATAGTGCAGAGTTGGCTATAATCATCTCATACTCAACAAGCACAATAGGAATAGTTATTGCTTTATTAAAAACGGACACAAATTGTAGATAAATATTTCCTATTGTCTTGTGTTGCAACAAAAAAACTGATGCATACAGTTACTGATACAGTACATGTATTTGTACAGCATAGTATAAAACCATCCAACACAAAGTGTCCCTTTAAGTCTAAGCATTTCCTACCTATTTCTAACAATAAGGTTAGGGTAAAGGCCTTACAAAACTGCAACCTCAATAATTGTTTCCATAGATAAGCCGCACCCCCAATTTTTGATTTGAAATTTTTGAGAAAAAAGGTGTGGCTTACACATGGACTTTTACAGTAGTACAAGGTGACTATATCGCAAGAGAGCTTTTTCCTTTTTTTCATGTTTCCTTGCAAGTATCCAACTGTGATGATTTTCCTGGCTGTCATGTTTATTATTTTCATAATAAAACTGTTTGCATGTAACAAAAATTGTAAAAAGCAACGAGCACATATGTTCCACTTCAATACATGTAAAAAAAATGTACAGTCAATATAATAAAATAAAATAGAGCATAATTTCCTACTGCCCTTCCCTACATGTCTTAGTTTACCCTCCAATTTGAATACAGTCCTTAGAGATCAACAACAAAAAGACACCTGTAGATTTTAATCAATCCTGATGCTAACTTTACCTTGCTTTTTGAAGAAAGTCTGCTTCGACAGTAATATTTGACAAGAATGACCCTTCGCCAAATCTGTAAGGTACAACTTAAAAGACAACATCACATGTTTTGTCTGATGTCCTTCAATCAAAGAACTTCTTTTAAACCAACCAAACCTGTGTTGTCTCCTTACATGTAGATGAGAAACTTGGTTCCACACCATCATTATTTTTTTAGACTCCCAAGTCACTCCATGAAGTTAACTTAATAATTATAATAGTATTGGTCTCGTCAAATGGGACACACATCTTATCAAGGGGGAATACTTTGACAAGAAGTTGCAAAAATTGCCAAAATCATCAATTACATGTATGCAACTTGACAAAAAACACAAATTGTTGTACGTACTTGCCAAAATTACCAAAACTGTTGTACACAAAAACATACATTCATGAAACATCAAAATGTTGCCGTGAAATTTTGCCATTCTCCCTTTTTTTTTTTTCCATGTGTATTACTTTCTGGACAGACAGATGCAACAGAAAAAATATGCAAAAGAAAGAGAAAACATTATAAATATTATAACTTACCATCAACCGAACTATTAAGTTGAACACCTGCCCACTTCCTCTAAAACAGATAATATATGTGTGAATCATCTTTTTGTAACACACATACAGTAAATGTAAGGTGCAAATTAATGCGCTTAGGAATCTTTTCAAATGCAAGTTAGGATTTCAGGTACACACATGTACATTTGTATAATTAGGTTTGCCAAGGAATACTCACCTGGACAAGGCTAAATCCAACAGATCCTGCAGGAACATCTTCAGAAACCTTTATGGTAAATACATATCCTTGGGGAGCATTAGTTCGTACTTCAACATGTCTGAAAACAAGAGAGCAGTAATCACTGGGGTGAAGTTGATTATTGACAACAAAGTACTGAACATATAAATTTCCATCCAAACAATAAAACCTTGCATCGTTAAGGATAAGAATTAATATTATGACCTCATCTGTCTACAAAATAGTGAACTCTTGGAGTAAAACGAAAATGTGCACTGATAAGTACAGTTTTGCTGTTACTTACAATGTACAGTACATGTACATTGTCATTCACAAGCTGTTCTAAAAACAATATTGTACCATAAATTTGCAATATTAGGGTGTACTAGAGTTATTTCCATTCCCAGAAAATTTAGATGTATTCAAACAACCAGTTCTACCCATTAAAAAACTGTCATGCCTTCATATACTGTACACATGTACCTTGGGTAATCAATTGTAACACCAACATTAAATGCAACTACAGGCTGTAATTGTTATAATTATTTTACCTAGAAATTACTACAAGGGCATTGTACATGTCCAGCTTTATATTGTGTTGATCTTTTATTTTTATCGGTTCACTAAGTATAGACATTGGGTGCCTGAGATAAAAATTCCAGGTCAGCTCCTAAATGGAGACAGCTGCTCCCATGACTGGGCAATCCCAGCAACCCAGCCATGGATGAGCCCTCAAACAAAATGGGAGGCACATGAGGCACTCATTACACTGGAAAAAAAAAAAGGGAGTCGGAAAGGGAAAACAACCAATAAAAACATTTTTGCTGCGACACAATCACGATTAAACCGTACAGTAACAAGCCCAGGAAAGAAAAGCATGCATATGTGCACCAACAAAACATCCACTGACCACAACTGGCACATAAGTGCTTCAGTTGTTGACTCTTTTAACTTACATTTAACTGCAGCATTATACAGTCATGCAAATTGCATGTATGTGTTAACTTAAAGGTTGTTGCATGTATGCCATTGTATAGTATATACAGGCAAAATCCATTCTCAGGTTGAATCGGCTGCCATTTTAACCTACAGTAGGTTAAATTGGTGATCCTCATTTTACCAAGGTTGAATATGTATTCAGATACATTTACTTAGGAGTCTAAATTGAAGGGTTGTGTCATACCTCATTGAACAGGCCTCAGGATTGGCCAAATGTAAAGAACAATAAAACAAACAAAGATAACAATGGATTTACATGTGTAGCACAGAACACAATAGGAAGTACGACTCTATACAGACAATGAAATAATGATCATGGCTTCCGATAGGATGCGGAAAAAAATTAAAGATTACGTGGAAATTTTTGGCCATATTATGCGGAAACATGCGTTGATTATGCAGAAATTACACCGGATTATGCGGAAATTTAAACAAGTTATAAAACTAATAATTAGGCCAGTCCAATGTATTTACATGCTTACGGTAAATCCATAATCGAAATTGCAACCAATACAATCGCATTTGTGACTGAATTTTTGCCCTTAGGAGTCACCAATTTGCGACCAGCTTTCAACATTGAAATAAAAGGGTTAGCAGTTGGGATTTTGCCGCAACTTTTGGTAAAATAAATAAAGCGATAAAAAATTATTTTGTTTCTCGTCATGAATTTTGCTTCAATTTGGAGATAATGGAGCAAAATTGTAATACTTTTGGAGCGCGATCCATTCCCTCGATCATTGACTTATTTTCTTATCAGTCACGTCATTTGCTGAAGTGTAACTGTTTCTCGTCCAATGGAAAGCATTGTAGGAACAAAAACTAGGGTCCAGGCTCATTGGCGAAAAAATGTGCGGAAACTGCTTACGATCTTTCTTACGAAGTTTCATCTTGGGAACGAAATGGTGTGTTTTCTTCAATGTTCAGGAAAATAAGTCAAGGCTGTTGCCTAACAGGAGCCCGGTAGCCTGGGGCTCCCAAAGAATAGCTCTGGGCTCCTTAATTTTTCACAGCAACACCTTTCACTTCATATGTTGGGCTCCTAAGTTCTCAGCGTTTAGCTCTGAGGGCCCCTTTAAAATTTTCTTAGGCAGCAGCCTTGTAAGTGTTTCAAAACAGTCAATTTCTTCGGCTTTTATGTTTTTGAGGATGTTAAGAAGCTGCTTTATCACTAATATCAGGTTTTTCTTCTGTTTTTTGCGGAAAATATAGGAATTATGCGGAAAATATCGGAATTATGCGGAAGATGCGGATTTCAGTGAATTATGCGGATCCGCATCGCCGCATCCTGTCAGATGCCATGTAATGATGGTGTTCAACAAGAGCTACGACCCTACCCAAATTAAAGGGACAATCACGCAAAATGATGTAATTTCATGACACCCAAAATGCCCAAAAAGTAGAATGAAGCATTGCAATAACCACATAAAACCGTTGAACAACATAAAAGAAAATACAGCAAAAGGAAAAAGAAGTATGGATGACATAAAAGCGTTGTTTTAAGTACTGTTGTGTGCGTCTTCTCTTTGCCTGTATTCACCATCTTGAAGAATGCTGGGTATTGCGAGACACTGGGAAACAATCTTGTTTCCAGTTCCCTTTGATGCTCAGGGCATGAACTTACTGCCTCAATATCTAGAACCTTCTACCAGATGAATTTATTATTAGCTACAACCATGAATACAAAAACTGATAACATAATACAAAACATTAAGATGTTTTCAGATGTGTAAGACACAGCTTCAGGGAAGGTATCGCTGTTTTCAGTCTTTTTGGGGGAGGTTTCAACCTAGATTTATAAAATGAGGGTCACCATTTTAACCTACAGTAGGCAAAAACGGATTCAACCTAAGACCGCATTTGACCGACAACATATACATGTACAGTATGTACAATACACCTTGCATTTGTCCAGGGGTTTCATTAAGTTTTAAAGTAGACGACACCTTGTGATAGAGTAAGCACACACTCCTATATACAGTCTGGCTTTTGATCTTGAGGGTCCTTCTTTCAGCAAAGGCAGGTAATGTACTCAGTGTAGATGAGTGCTAGTACCTGGTTCTCAGCTTCTAATAAAACCACTGCTTGTCTCATGGAGGAAATGTAAACTGTGGCATGTACAGTACAGAGTTTCTATACATAGGTCTTATTTTTTATCTCGTCGAGAATGATGACAGTAGCATTGCGGAGCTTCAAGATTTCAAAATTTTCTGGCAGAGAATTTCCCCAGAACCCCCTACAAGTTAGCGTCTCCGGCTCTTGCTTGTTAACCCAGCAAACACCCCCCCCACCCCCAATGCTAAATACGCTCTGCCGTCCTGGGAACAAGATTAAGTTAACACATCGAGAGCGAAGTGAGCGCTTCCGGTGACGCCATTAATTTTAAAACTGAACATTAACGACCATGATATCATTACAAGCATACACATTGGATTCCATTTCTCCAATATTGCTCAAGTGGCATGTTTCGCAGGTGACTTCAATTAAACTCTTTTTTTGTTTTGTTTTTTGTTTGTTTTTTTTCTAAGATTTCGACGCGACTATTTCGGATCCTTTTCTCATCGAAGGAAAACTAGAGTTCAGCCGAGTTCTTCAGTAATAACTGCTCTGAAAGATTCTGTTTTCAAGCCTAAAGATAAGTTTAAACTGAGCTGCTAATCATTAAGCTTAAATTACACGTCACAAAGAAGAAAGGCTAATTACTGTAGGGTCACTTACTTCACTCTTTCTGGATTAAAATCATTTTCGTTGACGACAAGACAGTTTGCCAAGGACAGCTTATCCGACGGGCACTTAGACACTTTCACCTGAACCATCGCTTGCGATTTTCTTGATTTCCAAGGAATTTTAAGTACTCTCTTGCAAAACCAGTTATATATTACGATAAAGCCACGCGGCCATCTTTTTTCCCTTGCTATTGTCAGGGCCTTCAGTCGTCCATATCAGCGGTCGTTTAAATGCGGTATGTATTGAGTAACATTGGATCACTTCTTTCCATCACTCAACTGCCATTTCCCTTATTATTACCTCATTGATGAGGAAGTCTCAATGAGGTATAGTGAGGGGGACTTCAGGTGCTCACTCGATCACTCGTTCACTCGATCAATGGGCTGTTTAATTTCCGCTTTCGTTCGGACGGCCGAATTGGTGTACGAACGTTCTGGAACGGAAGCCCTAAGCGCAAGTGTCCCAAGTGCGAATCCTACCCTATGCTCTTATTTCATTATTTTTAGGGGACGTTCTGAATTTTCCATCGAATCATGAAATTAAAGTCTTAAAAGTCGTAGAAGAACAGTGTTCCAAGTATCTTTTGAATTCACGATAAACTTGTGTCACAGGTATTTAGTAGTCGGATATGCTCGGTCTTGATATGGAAAATGTTCGTCTGAAGTCACATGACAAAGCACACCGAAGATCAGCCATTTTTATTCAGCGACGGCAGGACAGGAGTTTACGACTTTCAGGTAAGAAGTTGATGTTTTCTGTCGTTCTTTCTGACAAAATAATTAATAGGAAACACTCATACACAACAAACCACTGTCGAATCATTCGTGCAACGAATTTTAATTCGCTGTGGATTCGACTTCCCAAGACAAACTCACATTCCAAGTTATTCCAAGGTTCCAAGTCAATCAAAGTTGAATCTGTTGAATATAAAGCTTTGCAGAACTGAAAGTGAATTTAATTGGAATTGAAGTGAACTGCAGTGAATTTGAGTTTCGTTGAGCTGGATTTGCTGTAGCGAGAAACTGAAGAGTAGTGATAGCGTTGGTGGGTTTCTCAAAATGGGAAATAGTTTAGCACAATATAGAGTTGCTATTGGAATGCATAAAATTTAGGCTTGATTCTAGAATACCCCCTCGCTTACATTGAACAGTTGTGCCTAGTTTACTTGTGCCACCGCAGTCCCGCAGTGGAGCGTAATTTACATACAGTATATGTACTCCACACTCGGCACTGCCACCACGGTCCCGCAGTGGTTAAATCTTTCACTGTTGTTATGGCAATTTTCAAAAGCTGGAACCAGGGCAAAAAAAATTACATCGCCTGAAACTGTGTCGATGTCTTTTTTATGTATTCTAGCGTCGATTGTCCCTCGAAAAGTTGAAATTATGCGGCTTTGTTTAATTATTGTCTCTTCCCAAAGAAAAAATATCACAATTAAGCAATCCATCAATAGACCTTTTCGGCTTGTACATTTTGTTTTCCCAATACAGATCAAGTTATAATACTCAGGAGGTTTGGTCTTTTGTTTTGTTAATTAAAATGAGGGCATGCAAGCATAAATATGCCTGCATGCACTCTTTTTAATGAACAAAACAAAGGACCAAGCCTCCTGAGTATTATCACATGATCTGTATTGGAAAACAAAATGTACAAGCCGAAAAGGTCTATTAATAAATCAATCGCCTTCTATGGCTTGATGTATAATTTACACTTCTGCGTTTCCATTCACAGTCGCTCCCCCTTCTTTGTTTATTCCCTTGCAATACAAATTCAATCAAGTGTTACTTCAATTACTCGAACCAACTTGTTGTAAATCACTTTCATCGGACACTGTTCATTATTTCAACCGAAAAAAAGTTCAACAGAACGCATGCTTTCTCCTTTTAGATGAGTTACGCACACCAAAAACAATAAACAAGTAACGTTGTTCTAGCAGGACTTGGCTAGGAGGTGACACTTTTTATAGAATCAACGTTCGACGATATCTATCTCAATGACATCTACTTCATGAATTAAAGCGGGTCCAGTTAGGACGAAAAAAACCAATATTCTTACGGCATTGTCTTTAAAGTCGTTTTGCTAATACGTTGCTATCGAAATGCTTCACTATAATGAAGAGGCTTACATCTACTTTATCGTAGGAATCTTCAAGCATAATTACATGCTTAACCAATCATAATTACATGCGTAACAATCCAAACATGCAGGCCAGCATTTTTTCATACGAAATAAAAGTGAATGACCTGAATTTCTCTCCTTAGCTACCAGTTGTCAAACATTTTGTTTACACGATCTCCACACTGACTGGCCGACAATTGTCACTCTTTTAAAATCTTAGCTTTTCTTTTACGGTTCCGTTAACTACACGTTCTACTGAGAGCGTGTGAACAATATAGCACTCGTTTACTGATTAAGCCTAATAAGCGCCCGTTTCAGTGATAAGGCCTAAGCACTCTTTTCAAATCTTAGCTTTTATTTTGGGGTTCGGTGAACTACACGTTCTACCGAGATCGGGTGAAGAATATAGCACTCGTTTACTGATTAAGCCTAAGCGCCCGTTTCAGTGATTAGGCCTATAAGCACTTTTTTCAAATCTTTCCTTTTATTTTACGGTTCGGTTAACTACACGTTCTACCGAGAGCGTGTGAACAATATAGCACTCGTTTACTGATTAAGCCTAAGCGCCCGTTTCAGTGATTAGGCCTAAGCACTCTTTTAAAATCTTAGCTTTTTTTTGGGTTCGGTTAACTACACGTTCTACCGAGAGCGTGTGAAGAATATAGCACTCGTCTACTGATTAAGCCTAAGCGCTCGTCTCAGTCATAAGGCCTAAGCACTCTTTTGAAATCTTCATTTCCCTTTCATTTTCTCACTTGCATTCATTGCCCACTATGGGACTGCGGACCGCAGTAGCACTTTCAACAAAAACTTACTAACCCACTACGGGAGTGCGGACCGCGGTAGCACTTCCAAAAACACTTATTCGCCCACTGCGGGACCTCGGACCGCGGTAGCGCTTCCACAAACACTTAGTGGCCCACTGCGGGACCTCGGACCGCGGTAGCATTTTCAACAACGAAAGCGAAACCAGTCATTCAGTGCCAGCCTGCGGACCACGGACCACGGCATCTTAGCACTAACGCTCCTAAGTGAGGGGGTATTCTGAAATCGCTCCAAAATTTATTTAACTTCTAGAGAATATCGAGATTGCTTGAGAGGAAAATTTTGGTGTTCATTGCTGCTTTTGTTTCATCTTGAAGCAATATATTTGCCTGTCTTAAAATTAGTTGTCAGCCGTTTCAAGATGATGCAGTGGAATCGCCTATGGCTTACGCAGATTTATCTTTATCGATTTTATATTCCTGAACTATTACGACTTGGTAATGATATCGAAACTAATCCAGGACCACCATGCTTTCACGGGACGAAAAATTGGATTTGCTGCACATTTGATCTTTGGCAAAGCTTAAGTCAAATCTGGAATCGCTTTTGACTTTACCTTTGACGCACGTCAAACGTACGGTCAAATCCATTACCAATTTGCTTATGCCTTTGACCATGGTAAAGGTCAAGTCAAATTCGTAACAACTTTGACTTCACATTTGACGCGCGTTAAATGTGAAGTCAAATCTGAAGAGGCTTTGTGCGTTCCTTTGTTACTTGACAAAGGCGAAGACAAATACGATAGCATCTTTGACTTCAAGTTTGACTATCGTCAAATGTGAAGTCAAATCTTAACAGGCTTTCCTACTTTGTTGATACTTGCATTGGGAAAGGAAAGACACAAAACCAAGCCAACGCTTTTGGGAGATTTAACGATTCGGCAAATACGGAACACTGACCGTCGTAGAGTGTAAGTTCGCTTTCCTCCTTTACCCCCTCGGTGACATTTCCCCCATATCCCCTATCACGAACACGTACACATTCAATCTATTGCTTGAAAAACGTCTACCAGTTGCAAAACGTAGCCTGAGTTCACATTCTTGTCGATTTTCGCTTTTCCAAAATTCAATGAGCACTAGTGCCAAAATTCCGTCGACCTCAGCAAAGGAATGCTCCCCCCAACCCTACCTCTCTACAAGGTCCGAAGGAAAGACACTGGGGAGAGGGTTGATTCAAGAACTCCTTTTATGGGATATACAAAAGAGCGG
>NC_090889.1:18043459-18060959 GCF_036669925.1 Montipora capricornis
GAAGGTGTAGTCCTTTGCGAACAATACGACAAGTTGGACGGGCAGTACTTTAAAGATCTTATCGAAAGAGAATTTGGCAACATGTTTGAAAAAGCAAACAAAGGGGACTCCAAGCTTTGGATCCAAGACGGAGATCCGAGCCAAAACAGCGCTTTGGCACGTTGCTCCTGGCTAGTATTGGGAGCCGAACTACTTTCTATCCCTCCAAGGAGTCCAGATATAAATCCCATCGAGAACTTTTTTAAACTCGTAAAAGACTGCTTAAGAAAGGACGCCATCACGAACAACATAACTTGGGAAAGTTTTCCAGCCTTTTCGAAACGCGTAACAGAAACAATATTGAGTATGGATAAGGCTGTAATTGATAAAATTATCGAAAGTATGAACAAAAGAATGGATTTAATCATAAGCAAGAAAGGTGGGAAAACTAAATATTGAGTATTTTATTTCAAGTTATTACAACTGCTTTTGTTTGATACTTAGCATACTCTTTGTAATATTTGTTACACTCGAAATTATTGGCACTTGTTTCGTGACACTACGGTATAGCGTTGGAAACGTGCGTGACATTTTAGTTAGTCAACTAATTGTAAAACAAGTTTTCATCTTATGCAACAGAATGGATTAAAATTGGTAATGAACCAACCAAAAATGCGTGACATATTTTGGAAAAGTACGTTCCTCGAAAAAGCGGGTTCACTAAATCGAATCATATATACGTGGAGTACAATGAGTTTTTCGTACTCGTTCGATTAAAAATATAACATAAACAGCGGTGATAAACATTTTAAAAACATGCACTTTATGAACTTGACGTTTCATATGCTACTTTCGCACTCGTTTCCAGAAAAAAAAAAACGAAAAGAGAGACAATGAAAAACAAACAAACAAACGACCCAAAAAATCATGCCAAACCAAAACAAAGACTAACAGCGAAAGCACAAGACCTTTTAGACTTGCGAGAGAGCGTGCGTGGTGGTGGACGAAATTGTAGCGCTTTGCTTGACCATTCAAATGTATTACATTTGGAAACTTCGTTTTAAACGGTTTACATTATTTTTCAGTGACGCTAGACGGTTCACATGACGAAATGTTTGAATTTTCAACGGTTCACAACGGTTCACAACGGTTCACAACGGTTCACATGCCCGATAAAAGAAAGGGGAACGATATCTTTTATCCAGGTTGTGTGAACCGTTGTGAACCGATGTGAACCGATGTGAACCATTGCAAAGTTGCTTAATGTGTAGTGCCTTAACAAAACGTTTCCAATGATAACAATTGACGGCCAAATTCAGTCTTTGTGCGTCCACGGTTTCTAAGGGCGACCCACAACGAGTTTAGAAAAGCACTTTCGGCAGGGCGATATTTCCCGCTGCGCCTCGCGTGGAACTTGATAATGCAGCTTCAAATTTCTCCACCTTGAGCACATCATTTCCGTTTCTTGTTGGTCAATTACTCCATTCTTGACATAGATTAGGGGACCTTTTCCTGTGGCAAAGATCGGAGTGTCTCTTTGCAAACAGATGTCGGTAGAATAATGGGTCTTTGGTGCGGGCAAATGGACTGCATCACCTTCTAACATCAACAATAGATCGTGCCACGGAATAATTTGCGCTGACCACCTAAAGTCATTTAGGAGGATGCATTCCGCATTTTCAACGCCTACCCAAGCAAACGTACCTGTTGCCGGATTGCAGAAAGTGCGATAGATGACTTTCAGTGGATTTAGTAGAAATGATTTCCCGCAGTTTGTGGGTCCGGTCAGTAGCAGGTTTCGGTTTTTGCCTCGGCCATGCAATAATAACTCGTTCACAGCAGTGCGAAAAAGCTCAACATCAATCCCATTGTTTTCCAAGATCTCCTCGGCACAAAGTCGCCACTGGCCATCGCATCCGTCTACACAATCGCCTTCTCCTGCCTCTTCTAGCAGCAGCATTCTGCTCTTTCGCGAACGTTGTAGTATCGCGTCCGCGTTCTCCATGTCCCACGCAGTCTTCACGATATCAGAGACCACACGTGGCGCTCTATTCACAATAAATTCAGCCAAGTCAGTTTTTCCTTCACTTTTTTGTTTACTTGCTAAGGCCTGAAGTTCCGTAACAGTTGTAATCCCCTTTTCTACGACAATTTCAGACAGTTCAAAGGCAGACAGACGCTTTTTTCTTGGGTTGTTTGATTCATTTCGATCGCGCTCACTATCGTCACTGTTTGGAGTGTCGTCTCCATCCCCGCCTTGCTCTGTGTCATCTTGTCTCCTAGCACTTTGTCTTCGGCCTCTACTGGCTACATCAGTTCGAGGTTCACCTCGGTTACGTATATCTGGGTGCCCATTGCTCTCCTTGAATTCTCTATCAGACTTAGTGACATACAGCCAAGCACTATAGTAATTGTGGTGACGATTCGAGTAGTGCACGGTGATGCCACACGTGCGCTGCAAATAGCGTTTCGACATCATCCACCGCTGGTTTCTGTCCAGTTTGATGGCCAAATGATAATGGTCTCCGCCTTTTCTATGCTTTTCCCGACAGCACACCCACTGAACAACTTTTGCCGTGCCAGTCGAAAAGGACTCTACGATAGCACGCGCGAAGACTTTGCGAGTTGGAAATTTCGCCATATCTGCCTGACTATAGGTAACCAAGTACACACTTTGAAATTGTCTTTCGGTTAAGCACTCTTCTTCGGAAGAACTGGTGTTATTACTTTCGTAACACTGTAGCAAGTCCATGGCAGTGATTTTGAGCCCTCCTGATAAGAGGACTAAATACTAACCAAATTTCTTTCCCACGCACACGCCATTTCCATAATATGAAATGCCTAACAAGAACAATTTCACCCAATTGTTATTCTCCTCGCTGTAAATAACATGAAAATGGCGAAAATAGCACTTTGTTTCCCCCTTGTTTTGTCAAGATAAAATAATGTTTATGCAAACGTCAATAGCTTGCCGAAAAAAAACACCTTGAAGACAATGTATGCTAATTGCTTCTCGCTCGGACAATGCAGGTCAAAAGTGTTGGGACACTTAGCGAGATACTACTGAAATAATCTCCCCCCACCCCTTCCCCCCCAAGCAATGTTGAGATTTGACACTACAACACAGATTTCAACAAAAATACTGTTTATCTGCATCTTCCAACATTGTTTGGGGGGGAGGGGGGTGGTACGCTCCAATTGTGACCCCAAAAAGCCAACTTTACTTGGAATACATGATTATTGGACAGGTGTCCCAACTACTTTTGACCTGCATTGTCTGAATTTGATGCTTTTAAGAAAGATATGAATTTTAGGCAAAGTGAATTCATCTACAAAATGTGCTGTGTACCCAGCATACTTAGCGACAAGACTTTTCTACGAAAAGACCCGTCACGCGCATAAGGCAGCAATTATTACGTCATAAAGGACTCAATATTGCCAAAAAGTTTTCAACGAAATGGTTTTTCACGGCGTTATTCGTGCGGAAATACGCGCATATTTACGCTTTATTATGGAAAACAATGGCGCCAAAAAAAAAGACATAGCGAGGAAATACAATATTTCTCGTGCATCGCTTTACCGAATTCTAAAGGACGAAAATATGGGTTTAAAAGGAAATGTGCGTGAAGAAGATATTCAGCGCAGGGGACGTCCTCGAAAACTTAGTGAACGCGACGAGCGGTTGCTATTGCGACAGATCGATGTCCTTAGAAGACAAGAGGGTTCCTTTTCTGTCAAGAGGCTGATGGTGGAAGCGGGAATAGATGCAAGAACTGTCTCCAGTAAAACCGTGAGGCGTCTGCTACACAGACATGGCTACAAGTACATACAAGCTCGTCGAAAAGGAATCTTAACAGAAGCAGATCACGAAAGGAGGCTGAAATTTGCACGTAGCATAAAGCGTGACTATACCAGCGCTTTGTGGACTGAACAAGTCGCTTTCTATCTAGACGGGGTTAGTTTCGTACACAAATATAATCCAGCTGATCAGGCTCGATCAACGCAGGCTCGCATTTGGCGAAAACCTGAAGAGGGCCTAAGTATTGGATGCACAGCGAAAGGGTCTCATTGTGGTTCTGGCGGGCGGATGGCCAAGTTCATGGTAGCGATCAGTTATCGAGAAGGTGTAGTCCTTTGCGAACAATACGACAAGTTGGACGGGCAGTACTTTAAAGATCTTATCGAAAGAGAATTTGGCAACATGTTTGAAAAAGCAAACAAAGGGGACTCCAAGCTTTGGATCCAAGACGGAGATCCGAGCCAAAACAGCGCTTTGGCACGTTGCTCCTGGCTAGTATTGGGAGCCGAACTACTTTCTATCCCTCCAAGGAGTCCAGATATAAATCCCATCGAGAACTTTTTTAAACTCGTAAAAGACTGCTTAAGAAAGGACGCCATCACGAACAACATAACTTGGGAAAGTTTTCCAGCCTTTTCGAAACGCGTAACAGAAACAATATTGAGTATGGATAAGGCTGTAATTGATAAAATTATCGAAAGTATGAACAAAAGAATGGATTTAATCATAAGCAAGAAAGGTGGGAAAACTAAATATTGAGTATTTTATTTCAAGTTATTACAACTGCTTTTGTTTGATACTTAGCATACTCTTTGTAATATTTGTTACACTCGAAATTATTGGCACTTGTTTCGTGACACTACGGTATAGCGTTGGAAACGTGCGTGACATTTTAGTTAGTCAACTAATTGTAAAACAAGTTTTCATCTTATGCAACAGAATGGATTAAAATTGGTAATGAACCAACCAAAAATGCGTGACATATTTTGGAAAAGTACGTTCCTCGAAAAAGCGGGTTCACTAAATCGAATCATATATACGTGGAGTACAATGAGTTTTTCGTACTCGTTCGATTAAAAATATAACATAAACAGCGGTGATAAACATTTTAAAAACATGCACTTTATGAACTTGACGTTTCATATGCTACTTTCGCACTCGTTTCCAGAAAAAAAAAAACGAAAAGAGAGACAATGAAAAACAAACAAACAAACGACCCAAAAAATCATGCCAAACCAAAACAAAGACTAACAGCGAAAGCACAAGACCTTTTAGACTTGCGAGAGAGCGTGCGTGGTGGTGGACGAAATTGTAGCGCTTTGCTTGACCATTCAAATGTATTACATTTGGAAACTTCGTTTTAAACGGTTTACATTATTTTTCAGTGACGCTAGACGGTTCACATGACGAAATGTTTGAATTTTCAACGGTTCACAACGGTTCACAACGGTTCACAACGGTTCACATGCCCGATAAAAGAAAGGGGAACGATATCTTTTATCCAGGTTGTGTGAACCGTTGTGAACCGATGTGAACCGATGTGAACCATTGCAAAGTTGCTTAATGTGTAGTGCCTTAACAAAACGTTTCCAATGATAACAATTGACGGCCAAATTCAGTCTTTGTGCGTCCACGGTTTCTAAGGGCGACCCACAACGAGTTTAGAAAAGCACTTTCGGCAGGGCGATATTTCCCGCTGCGCCTCGCGTGGAACTTGATAATGCAGCTTCAAATTTCTCCACCTTGAGCACATCATTTCCGTTTCTTGTTGGTCAATTACTCCATTCTTGACATAGATTAGGGGACCTTTTCCTGTGGCAAAGATCGGAGTGTCTCTTTGCAAACAGATGTCGGTAGAATAATGGGTCTTTGGTGCGGGCAAATGGACTGCATCACCTTCTAACATCAACAATAGATCGTGCCACGGAATAATTTGCGCTGACCACCTAAAGTCATTTAGGAGGATGCATTCCGCATTTTCAACGCCTACCCAAGCAAACGTACCTGTTGCCGGATTGCAGAAAGTGCGATAGATGACTTTCAGTGGATTTAGTAGAAATGATTTCCCGCAGTTTGTGGGTCCGGTCAGTAGCAGGTTTCGGTTTTTGCCTCGGCCATGCAATAATAACTCGTTCACAGCAGTGCGAAAAAGCTCAACATCAATCCCATTGTTTTCCAAGATCTCCTCGGCACAAAGTCGCCACTGGCCATCGCATCCGTCTACACAATCGCCTTCTCCTGCCTCTTCTAGCAGCAGCATTCTGCTCTTTCGCGAACGTTGTAGTATCGCGTCCGCGTTCTCCATGTCCCACGCAGTCTTCACGATATCAGAGACCACACGTGGCGCTCTATTCACAATAAATTCAGCCAAGTCAGTTTTTCCTTCACTTTTTTGTTTACTTGCTAAGGCCTGAAGTTCCGTAACAGTTGTAATCCCCTTTTCTACGACAATTTCAGACAGTTCAAAGGCAGACAGACGCTTTTTTCTTGGGTTGTTTGATTCATTTCGATCGCGCTCACTATCGTCACTGTTTGGAGTGTCGTCTCCATCCCCGCCTTGCTCTGTGTCATCTTGTCTCCTAGCACTTTGTCTTCGGCCTCTACTGGCTACATCAGTTCGAGGTTCACCTCGGTTACGTATATCTGGGTGCCCATCGCTCTCCTTGAATTCTCTATCAGACTTAGCGACATACAGCCAAGCATTATAGCAATTGTGGTGACGATTCGAGTAGTGCACGGTGATGCCACATGTGCGCTGCAAATAGCGTTTCGACATCATCCACCGCTGGTTTCTGTCCAGTTTGATGGCCAAATGATAATGGTCTCCGCCTTTTCTATGCTTTTCCCGACAGCACACCCACTGAACAACTTTTGCCGTGCCAGTCGAAAAGGACTCTACGATAGCACGCGCGAAGACTTTGCGAGTTGGAAATTTCGCCATATCTGCCTGACTATAGGTAACCAAGTACACACTTTGAAATTGTCTTTCGGTTAAGCACTCTTCTTCGGAAGAACTGGTGTTATTACTTTCGTAACACTGTAGCAAGTCCATGGCAGTGATTTTGAGCCCTCCTGATAAGAGGACTAAATACTAACCAAATTTCTTTCCCACGCACACGCCATTTCCATAATATGAAATGCCTAACAAGAACAATTTCACCCAATTGTTATTCTCCTCGCTGTAAATAACATGAAAATGGCGAAAATAGCAATTTGTTTCCCCCTTTCTTTGTCAAGACAAAATAATGTTTATGCAAACGTCAATAGCTTGCCGAGAAAAACACCTTGAAGACAATGTATGCTAATTGCTTCTCGCTCGGACAATGCAGGTCAAAAGTGTTGGGACACTTAGCGAGATACTACTGAAATAATCTCCCCCCACCCCTTCCCCCCAAGCAATGTTGAGATTTGACACTACAACACAGATTTCAACAAAAATACTGTTTATCTGCATCTTCCAACATTGTTTGGGGGGGAGGGGGGTGGTACGCTCCAATTGTGACCCCAAAAAGCCAACTTTACTTGGAATACATGATTATTGGACAGGTGTCCCAACTACTTTTGACCTGCATTGTCTGAATTTGATGCTTTTAAGAAAGATATGAATTTTAGGCAAAGTGAATTCATCTAAAAAATGTGCTGTGTACCCAGCATACTTAGCGACAAGACTTTTCTACGAAAAGACCCGTCACGCGCATAAGGCAGCAATTATAACGTCATAAAGGACTCAATATTGCCAAAAAGTTTTCAACGAAATGGTTTTTCACGGCGTTATTCGTGCGGAAATACGCGCATATTTACGCTTTATTATGGAAAACAATGGCGCCAAAAAAAAAAGACATAGCGAGGAAATACAATATTTCTCGTGCATCGCTTTACCGAATTCTAAAGGACGAAAATATGGGTTTAAAAGGAAATGTGCGTGAAGAAGATATTCAGCGCAGGGGACGTCCTCGAAAACTTAGTGAACGCGACGAGCGGTTGCTATTGCGACAGATCGATGTCCTTAGAAGACAAGAGGGTTCCTTTTCTGTCAAGAGGCTGATGGTGGAAGCGGGAATAGATGCAAGAACTGTCTCCAGTAAAACCGTGAGGCGTCTGCTACACAGACATGGCTACAAGTACATACAAGCTCGTCGAAAAGGAATCTTAACAGAAGCAGATCACGAAAGGAGGCTGAAATTTGCACGTAGCATAAAGCGTGACTATACCAGCGCTTTGTGGACTGAACAAGTCGCTTTCTATCTAGACGGGGTTAGTTTCGTACACAAATATAATCCAGCTGATCAGGCTCGATCAACGCAGGCTCGCATTTGGCGAAAACCTGAAGAGGGCCTAAGTATTGGATGCACAGCGAAAGGGTCTCATTGTGGTTCTGGCGGGCGGATGGCCAAGTTCATGGTAGCGATCAGTTATCGAGAAGGTGTAGTCCTTTGCGAACAATACGACAAGTTGGACGGGCAGTACTTTAAAGATCTTATCGAAAGAGAATTTGGCAACATGTTTGAAAAAGCAAACAAAGGGGACTCCAAGCTTTGGATCCAAGACGGAGATCCGAGCCAAAACAGCGCTTTGGCACGTTGCTCCTGGCTAGTATTGGGAGCCGAACTACTTTCTATCCCTCCAAGGAGTCCAGATATAAATCCCATCGAGAACTTTTTTAAACTCGTAAAAGACTGCTTAAGAAAGGACGCCATCACGAACAACATAACTTGGGAAAGTTTTCCAGCCTTTTCGAAACGCGTAACAGAAACAATATTGAGTATGGATAAGGCTGTAATTGATAAAATTATCGAAAGTATGAACAAAAGAATGGATTTAATCATAAGCAAGAAAGGTGGGAAAACTAAATATTGAGTATTTTATTTCAAGTTATTACAACTGCTTTTGTTTGATACTTAGCATACTCTTTGTAATATTTGTTACACTCGAAATTATTGGCACTTGTTTCGTGACACTACGGTATAGCGTTGGAAACGTGCGTGACATTTTAGTTAGTCAACTAATTGTAAAACAAGTTTTCATCTTATGCAACAGAATGGATTAAAATTGGTAATGAACCAACCAAAAATGCGTGACATATTTTGGAAAAGTACGTTCCTCGAAAAAGCGGGTTCACTAAATCGAATCATATATACGTGGAGTACAATGAGTTTTTCGTACTCGTTCGATTAAAATATAACATAAACAGCGGTGATAAACATTTTAAAAACATGCAGTTTATCAACTTGACGTTTCATATGCTACTTTCGCACTCGTTTCCAGAAAAAAAGAAAGCAAAGAGAGACAATGAAAAACAAACAAACAAACGACCCAAAAAATCATGCCAAACCAAAACAAAGAATAACAGCGAAAGCACAAGACCTTTTAGATTTGCGAGAGAGCGTGCGTGGTGGTGGACGAAATTGTAGCGCTTTGCTTGACCATTCAAATGTATTACATTTGGAAACTTCGTTTTAAACGGTTTACATTATTTTTCAGTGACGCTAGACGGTTCACATGACGAAATGTTTGAATTTTCAACGGTTCACAACGGTTCACAACGGTTCACAACGGTTCACATGCCCGATAAAAGAAAGGGGAACGATATCTTTTATCCAGGTTGTGTGAACCGTTGTGAACCGATGTGAACCGATGTGAACCATTGCAAAGTTGCTTAATGTGTAGTGCCTTAACAAAACGTTTCCAATGATAACAATTGACGGCCAAATTCAGTCTTTGTGCGTCCACGGTTTCTAAGGGCGACCCACAACGAGTTTAGAAAAGCACTTTCGGCAGGGCGATATTTCCCGCTGCGCCTCGCGTGGAACTTGATAATGCAGCTTCAAATTTCTCCACCTTGAGCACATCATTTCCGTTTCTTGTTGGTCAATTACTCCATTCTTGACATAGATTAGGGGACCTTTTCCTGTGGCAAAGATCGGAGTGTCTCTTTGCAAACAGATGTCGGTAGAATAATGGGTCTTTGGCGCGGGCAAATGGACTGCATCACCTTCTAACATCAACAATAGATCGTGCCACGGAATAATTTGCGCTGACCACCTAAAGTCATTTAGGAGGATGCATTCCGCATTTTCAACGCCTACCCAAGCAAACGTACCTGTTGCCGGATTGCAGAAAGTGCGATAGATGACTTTCAGTGGATTTAGTAGAAATGATTTCCCGCAGTTTGTGGGTCCGGTCAGTAGCAGGTTTCGGTTTTTGCCTCGGCCATGCAATAATAACTCGTTCACAGCAGTGCGAAAAAGCTCAACATCAATCCCATTGTTTTCCAAGATCTCCTCGGCACAAAGTCGCCACTGGCCATCGCATCCGTCTACACAATCGCCTTCTCCTGCCTCTTCTAGCAGCAGCATTCTGCTCTTTCGCGAACGTTGTAGTATCGCGTCCGCGTTCTCCATGTCCCACGCAGTCTTCACGATATCAGAGACCACACGTGGCGCTCTATTCACAATAAATTCAGCCAAGTCAGTTTTTCCTTCACTTTTTTGTTTACTTGCTAAGGCCTGAAGTTCCGTAACAGTTGTAATCCCCTTTTCTACGACAATTTCAGACAGTTCAAAGGCAGACAGACGCTTTTTTCTTGGGTTGTTTGATTCATTTCGATCGCGCTCACTATCGTCACTGTTTGGAGTGTCGTCTCCATCCCCGCCTTGCTCTGTGTCATCTTGTCTCCTAGCACTTTGTCTTCGGCCTCTACTGGCTACATCAGTTCGAGGTTCACCTCGGTTACGTATATCTGGGTGCCCATCGCTCTCCTTGAATTCTCTATCAGACTTAGTGACATACAGCCAAGCACTATAGTAATTGTGGTGACGATTCGAGTAGTGCACGGTGATGCCACACGTGCGCTGCAAATAGCGTTTCGACATCATCCACCGCTGGTTTCTGTCCAGTTTGATGGCCAAATGATAATGGTCTCCGCCTTTTCTATGCTTTTCCCGACAGCACACCCACTGAACAACTTTTGCCGTGCCAGTCGAAAAGGACTCTACGATAGCACGCGCGAAGACTTTGCGAGTTGGAAATTTCGCCATATCTGCCTGACTATAGGTAACCAAGTACACACTTTGAAATTGTCTTTCGGTTAAGCACTCTTCTTCGGAAGAACTGGTGTTATTACTTTCGTAACACTGTAGCAAGTCCATGGCAGTGATTTTGAGCCCTCCTGATAAGAGGACTAAATACTAACCAAATTTCTTTCCCACGCACACGCCATTTCCATAATATGAAATGCCTAACAAGAACAATTTCACCCAATTGTTATTCTCCTCGCTGTAAATAACATGAAAATGGCGAAAATAGCACTTTGTTTCCCCCTTGTTTTGTCAAGATAAAATAATGTTTATGCAAACGTCAATAGCTTGCCGAGAAAACACCTTGAAGACAATGTATGCTAATTGCTTCTCGCTCGGACAATGCAGGTCAAAAGTGTTGGGACACTTAGCGAGATACTACTGAAATAATCTCCCCCCACCCCTTCCCCCCCAAGCAATGTTGAGATTTGACACTACAACACAGATTTCAACAAAAATACTGTTTATCTGCATCTTCCAACATTGTTTGGGGGGGAGGGGGGTGGTACGCTCCAATTGTGACCCCAAAAAGCCAACTTTACTTGGAATACATGATTATTGGACAGGTGTCCCAACTACTTTTGACCTGCATTGTAGCAGCCTTTACTAAAATTAGAGTCCTAGTTAGAAGGCATATACTATTGTTATTAGCACAATCGTCTTCCCCCTGGGCAATTTGGATTAAAAGGGTTAATTTTGTAAAGGTTTTATCTTCAGGGCCTGTTGGTAGAACAAAAAGTTGAAGAAGGGAGATTGTCAGCTAGTAGTGTAAAATGAATGCAAACACGTGTAATATTATATGGGTCTTAGGTGAGCTAAATACTCATTTTCTCAAAACTCCACTTGCGATAGGGTCTGTAAGAAGAAAATCTTGACTAATTCTCTCATGCCTGTAAGGCTGCAGTATTTGCTCTCAAATATTAGAATACATTTTATTTGGTTCCTGCTTTGCCCGGTTCCCTTTGGTGAAGACTTTGAAAACTAAAGAAATTAATACACTGAATTTGTAAAATCAATTTAACTACCCGACATGACAACTGTTAGGTAGAAAACTCCACCCTTTACCCTTGGAAAAAGTTTGCGGTTTACTGATTAAGAATGACATTATATTGTCCTCGATCCAGCGCTCTAGGGCTTTTTTTATACTGACCATCATCAGTATAAGTCCAGTTAAAATGAGAATTGAATTTCTGATAGTAGCAGCATTAGTTTTAAACTAAATCTTCACAGCTGAGCCGCTAAACGAAAATGATAGATTTGTACTAGCAAAACATTCTGCACTTTTGCGTACAGTATAAATTACCCTTGTTGAAGGGGGTCACCAGATGCAACGTTCACTGCGCATAACAAATATTTCGTTCCACCACAGGCAGCCCAAGCTTGATATATGTGTATCTGTACTGTACTTTTTTATGCAAGAGCAGAAATATAGGGGTTTGTACGGGGAAAACGGCTTTTCTCAAAATTTAAAAAGTATTTACGATTTAAAATAAAAAAACAGCTTACCTCGCTTCAGTCTTCTGTTTCTTTGTCTTTGGTACGGTTTCTGGGTCCATTAAGATCGATTTAGGTGGTTTTTAGTTCCTCCTTTTTTCCCTCTCTATAGAAGAGGGACCGAAAACCACCTAAACCGCTCTTAATCGACCCAGAAACTGAAGCAAAGACAAAGAAACACAAGACTGAAGCGAGGGAAACTATTTCTTATTTGAAAACGTAAATTTATACATATATGTTTTTTACTTTTGCGAAAAACCATTGTCCCATACATGTACAAATCTTAAAATTCCTACTCGTACATATTATAGTACAGATACACATATATCGAGCTTGCGCTACCAATGATAGGACACAGAACCTTATGGTTTACTGATACTCTCGATTTGTTTGTGTCTTTTCCTTTGTGTGGTTAAGGAAGGGATTTGCACCATGGAAAATTAGCTCGATTAGTTCGTTCGATTCCAAAATAGAATCCTTTTAGATCAAAAGAAAGACACTAACATAAGTTACCGTTCCTTTCTTTGTTGTAATAGGGCATCAATAGCCCATAACGATCATAGCTCAGAAAGCGCTGGAACCCGTTCCCTGAAAAAAAAATGCTGATAAATATCGAACATACAACCAGCAGTACTTGCCTGGTAAGGGCCGTTCAGGATTTAGTGGATCGGGGAAAGGTTATTAGGTTTATTTTGGGTACCCTGTGGGCTAGGCCTGGTTAGTTTTGGTTGACTGTAAGCCAATGAATTCTCGACGACCACAGCATCTTCTCTGTTGTGGTTGCTCTGATTTAAACAGCGACCAATGATCTTTACTATTCACATAAACGGAGAAAAGACTGATTGAGAATGTCCTGAACTTCCTTCTTGGCCTTAATCTGCCACTCTTGTTTTCGCCGTCGTCGTCTGTTTTTTATATATCTGAAATGCATACAGAGACACTACAAATGCTGGGAAATGTGAGTAAAGTGCGGAAAGGTGGAAATTCAGCATGGTGAAGTTATTTTGCCTTTTCCTTTAATTTCACAGAAAGTGTCTCGATAAAAGAGGTCATTAAAATCAAGCAAGAAATTGTGCTGAAGTCTTAATTCGTAAATGTCATCAGACAACTCCGCGACTGGTGATAGTGGTGATAGCGAAGAGCTTGAAAACGAAGAAGAAAGGAAGAGGAAAAGGACGTTCATGACAAAGGCTGCCTTGGTGGTCAACCCAGCTCGACATGCTGATGAGATCTTTGGACAGAAAATCGTTGCGTAGAAGATCCGCCTAGGTGGCCTCATAGGACAAGATAACAACAACCAGAAAACTTGTCAGAGCGGCGTATTGCCCCGCAAGACGCCCCGCAGTGGGCAATCCGCGTTGTCCCACAGTGCTTAAAACTTGGTAACATTAGCGTTAAACCAGTATTAGAGATTAACAGAGTTTGACCAAGTAAACTTGACCGTCATACCGCCCAAAATGCTGTTGATAATCTATTGGAAATCTTTAGTTGACGCACTTGCTGACTATCAACTAATAGCCATGCTAATGCATATATAGAGAATGTCTGGTTGTTTTCTATGCACAAATAACCATTCTTTAGAAAAAATGTGTTCTGTGCAAAAAATGCAGTAGAATAGCAGCAGAATTTCACTGTTTTTTTAAAGAGGACTTTCTCGGCTTTTGAAGTGGATTTAGGTGACTTCAAAAGTTCACCTAAGAAGTCCATTAGCATACTACCAGGAATCCTGCCTCATACTTGATTGACGTGCTGCTAAACCATTTATTGGGTGACCGATTGTGTGAGTTGGAGAGTTGCATTTTATATTACTCATAAAACAATGGCGGTCTCATTTGAAGAATACCAATTTTTTTGACCAGAGAATATCAATAGTTTGTTGTTGAAGAAGTCTTAACTTCTATCGAGGAAATAGAACAATTGGAACTTACATTTATTTCCCGGCACGTAATAAAAATGGGAAAGCCAAAGTCTCTTCACTTCACACTGTCACCGCAAGACTTTAATCATGCAGAAAAAAAATGAAATGAATGATTACAATTGGTGCAAAATCTAGTTAGTATGCTTGTGGCCGTCGATTGAGTGTCTTTTCGGCACAAAGAGTTAAAAGTAATTTTGGCGGATTTTCGCATGAAATAGCGTTTACTCGAAGTTTGTTTTGTTAATTTCAAGTCGGTGTGGCTAAAGCTGTTTTCCACAATGAACTACAACATAAATATAACTTATTAGCTTGCCTCAAAGTTAAAACGCTGTTTCATGGGAAGTTCCTATTGAACTTGTTGTTTCGGTTTTGACTTGTTGTTGGTGAGTAAGAAAAAAATCAAGATTATATCAGTTTTTTTTTCAAAGTTTTCAGTGGTTCCATTTACCCTGTCACTTCTGTCCACTACTCTTGATATTGTCAGCTACATGATACTTCCAAGAGAGGTGTCATGATTGTTTGTCATAAATTAACTTAACTAATTCTACGTGACAGTGATTGTACTTGTTATGCAACAAAGTTGTTGATAACACGGCGCTTGTTGTGCGTGTATAGTGTAAATATTACAGGTATAAAAAAATTGAAGCCTTGAAACAAGTGAAGCACGGGAATTGAAAAAAATTAATTCCCATCCTTCGATTTATTTATACCCTTTTAAATTTACATTTTGGATGTATACTACCACTTAAAAATGCGCAACAAAATCGATTCCTAGAGATATTACAGAATGTAAGGTGTGAGATTCTTGGCTTTGCCAAGAGTATGAATTGCTTTGAATAAAAAATAGAACAACACAGTTTTTCGTCGTATCTGCATTTCAGTCTGTCTCTCTTATGGCATAACACGGGGGTGGATGGCAAATTAATTTGACTACGGTGGTTTCAGAAATGCCACTCTAGACATATTTCAGATATTTGAAAAACATTTCAATTGAGACTCAAGTACATTTATGATGGACAGTTGTTGGAGTTCAACGGTGTCTTTTACGGCTGGAAAATTTCAGAAGTTTTCGTTCTACCGTCCTGATTAAGGAAAAGTAGTCCAGAGATCTGAGTTTTTAATTCAGCGCTTCAAGCCAACAGCTATAAATACACCCCAAGACATTTTTGGCTACATCTTTGCTAAATCTTTGACTTGAATCTCAAACATGTTTGACTACACCTTTGTCAAATCTTTAACCTGAATCTCAGACATGTTTGACCACGCCTGTGTCAAACCTTTGAACTGAATCTCAGACATCTTTGACAACACTTTTGCCAAGTCTTTGAATTGAAGCTGAGACATCTTTGACGACACCTTTGTGAGGGTAACAAAGGGTTGTCAAATAACACCTTTAACGCTTGTCAAAGGTTGGGTGTAAAACTGTAGTAAAAACGGCCTTTACCACCTGAGACCCCCCTGCAAAGGCAACCGCAAAGATAATATTTGACGCGCGTCAAAGGCATGTAAAGCTGTAACAAACGCGGTCTTTATCGCGCCTTTGACAAGACATTTGACGCTATGTAAATCCAATTTTTCGTCCTGTGTTTTGTAATATATATGCGAAGAGAACTAAAACACCTCCTTTGTCTCGTGTATATGTTGTTGCCAGTGTTTTCAAAATCTCACAGCACCATCAGGTGAAAACATACATTTCTAATAGAATTATTTCATTGAGTGGAGATGTAGAAACAAATCCAGGACCATTAGATCAGAGCAGTAATCCAGAACAACCCCTAAATTCCGTCTCTTTATTAGAAACTAGATTATCTCAGTTAGGCAGGATTCCACTAGATGTTGGGGGTGTTGGAGATTGCTTTTTTCGAGCTGTATCACATCAGCTGTATGGCACTCCAAACAATCATTATCAAGTACTTAGCCTTGGTATTCACCATTTATTGTATAACCCCGAACAGTTTATAGAAAGTAATACTGGCCACTCTTGGCAAGAATATTTGAACAATATGTCATGTGAGAGAACATGGGCTGATGCAATTATTATCCAAGCAGTAGCCAACTGTCTAAGTTTAAGAATTCATATTGCTGAATCACTAGCAACATTTGCTCCTGTTACCATTGTACAATCTGTGACAGGTGAATGTGCCAGCATCTACATTGGGCATATTGGTGAAGCCCATTTATGTCTACTGCACAGAAACAAGTTTCTCAAATATCAAACAAGAACAAAATTGATATGACATTAACTGGTAGCAAAGACATAACTGATCAAAAAGAAAAACACAAAGCTTACATGAAAGAGTACATGAGAAAGAGAAGAAGTGATCTAAATTTTAAAAATAAAGAGAAAATCCTTACCCACAAATAGCAGAGCTAATCAGGGTGGGGAGGAGGTTTTGAATCACCAAACATTCCACTCTTATTGTACATTGTGAACCAATCAAATTTTAAGAAATTCTCAACAGTATCCAATCAAATGATCCCTATTTACTGTTCCTGCGTAAACATGTTTCTAATTTGATATTAACCATCACTATCTAGAATATGCAGAGCAAAATCTGCAAAGGAATGGAATGCTCAGTGTCTAAAACCCCGCACAATAATCCAACGCATCTCCATCAGTTCACCTTTTTGGTGTCAGTGCAAAGTCATTAACTAGGACACGTTGCTATGCAAGCAGGAATCCCCTTTTGCACTTGGCAATTTTTTTGTTTTTTGGGTGGGGGAGGGGGGTGGGGGGAAATTCTTACACTTTTTTTCTGTTCGCATGTTTTTCGTCATTTACTACCGGTAATCATCAATGAGGTGTCTCAGAGAGACTTTGATTCAACTTATACCGACATACAGTCTACTTTAGACTTCAAATCTGCTTCAACGAAACAAAGATTTTAAACAAGATTCACAATAGGCGAAGCAAAGGGTTGAACCCGGATCGATGGCTTCACCTTGCAGTTTCGGATATCCACTAGACCAACGAGACAAGCTCCCGGAAAGTCGAATTTTTTAGAGTATTGACATAATAGTACCCAGCAAAACAATTGAAAGTTAACCGTCTTCAACGGGGTTTTTAGACCTAAATACTGTAGAACAGCGCGGCATAGCTTAGAACGCTATTTCTTGTTGAACTAAAGCTGTAATTCTGGGGCTTCGACAAAACACTGACCCCCGGTCAACTGACCCCCTACTGACCCACTACTGACCCCCTTACTGACCTCCCTACTGACCCCCTATAAAATC
>NC_090889.1:18068459-18070959 GCF_036669925.1 Montipora capricornis
AAGGACTCGATTTAATGATTTTCTCTTTAAAAAGAAAACAGCCTTTCAAGACAACACCGTTCCAATACAAATTACGCAGTGCAGTTACGTAACGCCCATTATGCCGTGTAATAGCTGCCTTTCAGGGAAGTTCTGACCAATTGACTTCATAGAGGACAAAAGCTTATATCTATCTAATAATCCCATTGTTTATTGTATCTTAATAATTGTTCATGTTCAGTAAAGAAGTGTAACTCTTACATCAAAATAGTAAAGGACTTGTATTCCCAAATATTTTGGTACTTTCCTGTGATGTATAAATTTCTACACTTTTTTTACTGAATTCGCATAGAGTTTAAAAATCGTTTACAAAAGAGTCCCAAACATCATTTTTTAAGCGTGCACTGGTATCAGTCGGAAGTGGCTTGGGGACGTTCCTAAAAACAATTAAAGCAATATGACACAATTCAGGAAAGAGAGATTCATGAATTTTTTCCCGTTTTGGCACCACTAGGGATACTAAAATGAGAACTGTCTAACAGCTGAGATATTTTACCAAAACAAAATCGTAAATTATAAATTAGTATGAGATGTCAAATGAGGACTTGAAATTTAAGTTGTTGAAGCTCGAAACTGACTAGTTGTGTTGTAATAAATAATCCCTATTGGGATTTAGTTAAAAAGCGGGGCATTTTGGGTGGACCTGTGTTTAAACCCTTGAAGGTCTATAAAATACCTCAAGGTGAGCACTCTATAAGTCAATAAGTATGGCGTATTATTATTTAAAATATTAATCATTTCCACCTGTCGTCATCAATAATAAGAACATCGAAGTTGTTAAGAGTGCCAAACTTTTGGGTCTCTTCATCTCTGACGATTTGAAATGGAACGCGCATGTTGCTGAGATAGTTAAGAAGGTAGCGTCCAGACTGTACTTGCTGAGGCAGTTAAAACGAGCGGGCCTCGACCCGCTCGAACTTGTATGTTTCTACACCACATGCATTCGGCCGGTCGCCGAATACGCCTGCGAGACCTTTCATAATAGCCTTCCCATATACCTATCAGATGAACTGGAAAGGCTTCAAAAACGCGCCTTTCGTATCATCTATCCCACCTTGAGCTATTCCGAAGCGCGCGTCGCCCTGGGGCTGCCGCTATTAAGCGCTCGAAGAGAGGAACTCACCACGCGCCTCTTCGATAAGATCCTTCAAGACCCCAACCACAGGCTCCATCACTTACTGCCGCCAAAGAATGAATGCCAAGTAACTCTCAGGAAAAAGAGGACTTTCAATGTCCCTCTTTGTAAGACAAATCGCTTTCAGCGGAGCTTTTTAATGGCAAATTCTTCCCGTTCTTAGCTTTTAGTTCTTGGTGTGCAACCTTGCTTTTAATATATTTTTAGATTTAAATTTTAGATTTAAATTCTAGATTTAAATTTTAAATAATTTTAGAATCTTTGTTCACTTGTAAATAGCCGTAATTCAGCCCTTGGCTGCAATGGTTTTATTTAATAAAGCTATCTATTTTCAAGCTTGTACTTTAATGATCTCCTTGTTTGAGTTTTTTTTCTAGATTCTTCGAGTCATGCATATTAACTTCTAGGCTGTTGATATTTTGCAATGCCTTGTAAGATGTTTCTTCTTCATAGCTACAGTGAACAGCTATGATAAAAATATTTGTTATTCGCCATTGTGGACGCTATCTTTGGCATTTTTTTGTTATTATTGTCCTACATTCAGCCGAGTACACCGGCTGCACGAAACCGTTCTTCGTAAATAATCACCTTCGACTGAATCCCTTGCTCGAATTGCTTTCATGTGTTAATCACAAACTAATTTCATCTGTGAACTCTCGGGCAACATTCATTTCATTCGGCTAAACGACAAACTATGTTTCTCGGAATGCAAATTTGTAAACAGCTTCTATTGTGCAGAATAATTTTTGTACTTTCTTTGTGTAATTCCAGTTGCTTTGTATTCTATTTATAATTGACAAAATAGTGTTCACTTGTAATTACAGCTTGGTGGATTTGGCGACCCAGTTTGCATATTAGGTTAGCAGGTGTTCACTGTAGGACAGGTGACTCAACTTTAAAATCAAATTCCACACTATGCGAAAGACAGTGGAATATCCTCACATTTCCAACAAACCGCCTAGACCGATACTTGCATATGGCGGTAACAAGTCTGGCAGTCTATAAAATGGATCTCGTTTGTGGTTTTAGGAGATTGGAAGGAACAAGATACAGGTGCCTGCAATCCACCAGACAACTCTCGATGCTTAATAAAAGTGCATTAAAATTAATGAAAAGTCTCCAAAAACTTCGCGTTCACGGACAGGCAAGTTAATTTGAATGACAACAATCTTCGGGGTTTGTGTTTCAGAGATGAGAATGGACGCCATCAAAAATTACATAGCTCCTTTGCGGCAAAATGTGGCGAAATAGCTCAGAACAGAGAGACTAAGGCTAAAGGACATCATCCATGATGAGGCTTTTCAATTCGTTTGCAGTTCTCTTCAA
>NC_090889.1:18078459-18088459 GCF_036669925.1 Montipora capricornis
ACGTCACCGTGCTTGAGGCTATCCAAAACGTCTGATTGAGACACTCCTATCAGACATCAAATTCACAGAAAGTGAATCAGCGCTGAAGCAAAGGAATGCAATCCCTAAAGATATCTTGCGACGCAGTATCACCCGGCAGTGCCAAACCTTAAACGTGCTTTATTAAAAATTGGCACTTCATACCAAAACAGCCTTCTCTACGGTAAATTTTCAAAGAGCCACCACTCATATCTTCTCAAAGGGGAAAACCCCTTAAAGACATGCTCGTAAGAGCAAAGCTTTAAAGAGGTCAAAGACCGAAAATATGGTACAAAAGTCTCATTCGTTAAGGAGTTGTGTAGGCCTGTCAATCCTTGCTACTTACTACTGTGCATATTCTGAACCCTGTCCAACCAGGTTATTAAAGTGTTCTTACTCCTTCTTGCTCGGACAAGGCAACGGGCTACGGACTAAAATGTACTAATCCCCCACCTCTCTGGAAGCCAACGCAAAAAAATGAATTAATCTCCCACCCCCTAGGGCAAGGCAAAGAGTCAAAGACCCCAAAAAGCCCCACCCATGCCCCATGTTTCCCCGGGTGGGGGTTTACAGTGACAGGTGCATTACCGTGGAATTCACTAGTTAGGCAATGAATCTTTCTATAGAAGAAAGCGAAGAAAATGATTTAATTAAGCAGTAACCGGAAACATCAAAACGCGTACAATTCCAAAACCTTTTGTTTTCACTAACCCTACAGCCTGTGATAAATAACCCGGGAGCTCCGCTTTTAGGCTTAGCTAAATATATATATGTAGTATATACTCACTGATCTTGGTGCTTCAAGCAATCTGATTGGTTCGCTACCTTGGAGAAATTGAGCATTATTCACTACTCATTAGGATTGGATAATACGTGATCCAAACAAAACAAAATGGCCGACGTAAACTCGCGTTTCGCCGTCGTCATTTCTGAATTTGAAATATTGAGTATACAAGATAATACTGTACCAGAGAATACAAAGAGGGCCACAAAATTTGGCCCGAAAGTTTTCAGAGGAAAGAGAAGACCTCATATTTTTGCCAACTAGTGTTTGACTTCGTATTTCCAAATAATTATTGCTAAAAAATTAAACAATCTTCACACCAAAAAATTGTTTCACTGGGAGAATTTCTATTTTTTTGACTGGTTCACCCAGCAAAACGAATTTATTACTAAAATCGAGAAAATGGAAAAAGAGGAATTAAAAAAAATGTGTAAGAAAGTTCTTCATGACTGCAAAGAAACAAGACGGGTCATAAAGCCGCCATTGACAGTGAAAATGTTTCAACAAGCAGACCTTCGATTTAGATTGCTGATTGTGACGAGTATTTTAACGAAGATTATTTAGATTTGCCATGTTTTACGCTTCGGTTAACACCTTCGTGCATGCTTTGTACCACTTCAAAGTTTCCACGCATGAATTGAGATGTCAATTAAATCAACTTTGAATGGTTTTCTTCTGCAAATCATAGTTAATAGAGGGGAATGATTATGAAACCCGACAAATATCCTTATTGTATGTGTTTGGTTTTTTTCTTGACCTTGACCTGGCACAAAACACAGTAGTTGTTTACTCCGTGTTGAGAAACTAACCAATAGAAACGTGTTGGTTACGTAATTCATGCATAGTGTATGAGCGAAACAAACGATTGAAGAGCCTGCTCGCAGGCTCTTTCCAACCTAAATCTTGGCATCTGTTTGCTCCTTTGATGTTTGCCGAGCTTCCAAACCATTCCCCTCTATTAACTATGTGTAAATGTTGAGATCACTTCGTCTGTATATACCAAAACAATTTCTCGGCTCGGTAAAAATCCTGCCACTATTCACCTCGATTTCAAAGAATAATTGTTAATTATACTCAAACTGCTTATTTGTTGATTTTTGCTTGTGTCATTGGAACCACACTTGTTGTCGCTTCTGAAAGGTTTGTTTAGGCCTCAATTCAGATATATCCACCTCGATCAGTTCACATTAGTTGCTATCAATATTCTTTGTGTCTTAAATCTCGATCTCTGCTAAAAACCACTCTATCCAAGGGATCATATGTTATGTTGCCAGGAACCCATGGCCCTTAGCCTACAACTTCATTGTGTTTGTGTCACAGCGTTTTCACAGACCGACTTGTTTTTAGATTGAATTTCCCGCGACTGAGACTCCCACAGGAGCCCGATGACCAATTACAAGAAACTAACCTGACTTTATAGGGTCACCGAACTGGAAATACCTTTGTTGTTTCCGAAAAAGTGGTCTAAAAATAGATCGGTCCGTAAAAATGCCGTGACATAGGCCCAGTATGGGAATTGCAGGCTCCGGGTCATGGGTTCCTGGTGTTGCTTGGAACATCATAGAAGTCTAGTCACAGCCTATACTTCGAGACCTCATGTAGGAGCGTGCTCTGTGGTAGACCGTAATCACGGCTTTTGCGTTGTACTGATCTGATGACAGTAGCTAAGTTTGTTCTTGGTTTACCTTTAGTTTTGGTCCCTCATTTTCTCCATACACTGTTGTGTAGATCTTTACCGGAGATCTTCTGTAACCTAATATAAGTGTTGTTGACAACGTTTCTGATAAACGATGATGGAGGTATATAAGCAGCCCTCTTTTCCCTTGAATACCTTATTTTGTCTGTTGAAATACATGCATTTTGGAGAAAGTATTATTGACCACATGGTTCTTTATTCCCCATAAAAGGCGGATGATGAGTCAGTGGCTGGCTTATTTAGCTGAAATTCCTTCAAGTACTTGTCCTTTGAAATCAATTATTCCTGTTATCTTTTCTTTCCTTTTTTCCTCTAGTTGAAAAGCACAATTTTAAGCACAGGACCCCGCCTTTTTCCAAGCCCCGCATGAAGACAACAATAAAACTGAACGCGTTAAGTAAAATTGTTGGAACAGCGAAACTAAACATTACAGTATTAACGTCTGACGTTAGTGGGCCCATAACGATTCCTGTTGTGAACACGAACTCAACACAGGTCACACCTAAACGACACAAAGTCATTCAGACTCCAACCACATCCTCACGTTTAGTAATTACGATACAAGAAAACGGGAACAACGACACAAACAGTACAGAACCCGCCGCCACGACACCCATTCCCGTGACAAAAGGAGAACTTAACGGACCTGGTTCCGGGAGCAGTAGGGGACCTATCTCAGGGGAAGCGTCCAGTGACTCTCCAGTTGTTATGGCGCACGAAAGTCAACCGGCTGTGATGGGAGTAGCCGGTTCATTGTATTTATGGTTTCTTCACATGAAAGGTACGTTTGACATTATATCACTGTCAAAGCCAACGCTATTGATTCCTCTTCTCTATATTGACCAAATATTTCCATTAACTCTCGGCATTCAGTTGTGGCAAAGAGTTTTGAAGGCAATGGATAATTTACTCACAATAACATTCCGCGGCATCTGTAAAGATATGATGTTAAAAACGATATTTATTAATGAAGCTATTTATTTATTACAATCCATGGCACATGAATTAAAAGATTAAAACACAAACATATATTTTTAAAGGAGTATCTATTATGCTGGTAAAATCCGGTCTCAGGTTGTATTCGTTTTTGCCTCCAGTAGGTTAAATTGGTGATCCTCATTTTACTAACGTTGAATTTGCACTTAGTTGAAATGAAGGAGCTTGCTTTGGAGCCTAAAGAAAAATAGGGTCAGGTTAGGATTACTTTTGGTTATTTGAAATGGCTATTGATGATGACTTACTATACAAAAGTAAATAATGAAGAGAACTGTGTTGGGTTGAGCATATTCATCGTTGCAGTGTAGTGGTAAAGGCATAGGACAATAGACCTTGAGGGTACGAGTTTGATTACCGGTAAGTGCATAGTACAGTTCTTTGTTCCATTACCATGTTAATAATAATAATAATAATAATAGTAATAATAATAATAATAATAATAATAATAATAATAATAATACCAAGAATTAAAAAGAGAGATTGGGAAAATCTGGTGCACTGGGGACGTTCAGCAAAAATTTGAAAACATCGTTGAAGAAAATTGGACTAGATTGCACGGTATTACTACAAAAAGCCTCCTTGTTGGGAACGGCAAGAATCTTGAGAAGAACACTAGACACCTAAGGCCATAGGTCGTGGCTTGATGCCTAGTTTACAAACCACGTTAACAACATATCGTGTGAATGAACGAAATAATAATAATAATAATAATAATAATAATAATAATAATAATAATAATAATAATAATAATAATAATAATAATTTTTTTATTATTATTATTATTATTTTTTTTTTTAATAAAGAAAAACCTTTATTGAAAATCAGTCAGTTAATACAGAAATTATTAACAACATAAAAAAATATTGTGTTCCAATTATAAAAAACAGTTCAAGTTCATTGTTCATTTACACAAGCAAACAAAAACAAAAAAACAAAAATATATATGCACATGTTATTGTTATTATTAGTATTAATATAAATAACTTTATTTTTAATTCGAATAAAACTGTTTAGAAATATATCTATAATTATATAAAACAATCACAAATCTAAAAAACTATTCCCAGTAATAATAAAAATGTATATATAAAAGTTATAGAACCTAGATTTTCGCAAGGCATCTATCTAATTCAAAGTCCGCTTCTTGAACATTACTTCTAATTGTTCTTTTAGCTGTTCTTGACCCTCTAAGACAGAGTAGAGCCGACCTAAGGATGGCAAAGGAGACTTTAGAACGTATCCAAGAGACGGTGGTGGCATAGTCCTCTCCTTTCTTCGCTGCGACTAGCTCTGCCAACCTGTTATGGTATCTCTTGCACTCTTCTCCCATGCCACCTGTTGTTGTAAATACTAATGGTGTAAATGTTCCCTGTTCCACGTCCATCACTCTAATAATACTAATAATAATAATAATAATAAGTAAAAAAATAGCTTTTGTCGATAACTTAACTATAAAACATTGCGATAGGACAAAAGTTAAAACCATCATGGTTAAGAACTCTAAAAAACTGTTAAAAACTTTTGAAAACTTTAAAAAGCGACGACGTTTCGACGTTTACTTAACGTCATTTTCAAGTCAAAATGAATAAGAAAAAGTTAATTGAAATAAGCATACAAAACAAATCCTTAAAGAAGAAAATCAAGCGCTATTAAATGCGAGAACATATTTGCACGCAGTTTCACGTCGACAATTTAGTACGAACGGAGTCCTTCTGGGTATTTAGCCCAGGTTTTAGGTCCTTAATAAACAAATATTAAGCAGTCAAACCTCGATCTACGTGACACTGCGTGCAAATATTTTCTCGCATTTAATAGCGCTTGATTTTATTCTCTAAGGATTTGTTTTGTATATTTATATTCAATTAACTTTGTCTTGTTCATTTTGACTTGAAAATGACGTTAAATAAACGTGGAAACGTCGTCGCTTTTTAAAGTTTTCAAAAGTTTTAAACAGTTTTTTAGAGTTCTTAACCATGATGGTTTTAACTTTTGTCCTATTGCAATGTTTTATAGTTAAAATAATCATAATAATCTATTAATTTATCTTGCGCTTTTTAACATACAATGATCAAAAGCGCATGAGGCTAATGCTGAGGCTGAATGGATAAGTGTACGAATACTTAAACCAATAAGATGGTAAGAAACTTTAAGAAGATGAGTTGAGATGCTTAAGACAGAGCTGGATGGAAAATATGAGTTTTCAATCCCTTTCTCGGGGAATGATAGCTGATTTAAACTAGGAAGAGTGCATATTCAGCCTGAGGTAAAATGAGGATCATCAATTTAATCTGGATAAAAGCTATTCAACCTGAGACCGGATTTGGCCTACAACATCTACAGACTATCTTTACAAATTGATTTTATGACTGTTTCAGGAAATTCTGGTCAAATTAAAACCACCTTTACGGAAAACTTATGAAAATTCCAACGTTGAAGATCAATATTTCACATGCCATTATCTGTATTATGAAAACCTCGCCTTTCGAAAACATTTTCAGCGAACTTCGCTCCAAAACTTCATTTATTGAGATATATCAGAATTAAAGAAATTACAAAAATCCTGCTGCTTGTCACATAAGTTGAAGAGGCGATCAGGGTGTAAACGAAAGTAGTGCACGTTCAAGGGCTATGTTTGGAATAGAACCCATCGTAAAAAAGACCCCTATGAGCTCCATAAAATACAAGATTTGTTTTTCTTTTGCAGAGAATAAGTCTGCGTACATAACGGTGTTCATCCTAAGTGCGCTTGGAGCGGCCCTTGTAATACTTGGAGTGGTGGCCTTCTTTGTAACTGCTGGCAAAGAAAAGGAATTTATCAAGCTCGATGTAATACATAGGCCGAAACGATTCATAGCCCTGCCAAAGGAAAAGAAGAAAATAAACCAAAATGGCCAAGTTGAAGTTAAAGAAGGCAAAGAAGCCTATCAAAGGGACATATTGATGAATCGTAAAGGCCCCGAGGTCTTGTTTACCGCTCATGACGTTAATAACCAGGTCAAAAAAGAGTTCAACATTAACAGGTGAGGGAAATAGTACTTTGTACATTTAAAATAACACTTGGCCGCTAATCACACAGTATTCAATTGTTCTCAATTCATATGGAATCCTTGGACTACTGCATAAATGACCATCTTTAAGAGCAGAGGCCCATTTTGGCATGACGCACAGATGATCCTGTCATGGGACAAAGCCGAGGGAATTAGCCTGTTAACACATTCATTGCGTTTTCTAGTTTCTTAGTAGAAATTTTATGTACCGAAACGGTTGTCTTGCAAAAATATTTTCATTTTCATTCATGTTACAGTCAGAGAAACTCACAACCTTCTTGTCCTCGAGAGGCGTTTAAAGCCAAACGTATCTTAGTGTATACAGTTTTCTTCATGTTAAGAGGGTTGAGAACATTTTTTGTCCTCTTGAAAGAATGCTAATCACATATAAGAGCACTGTCCTTGTCAAATAGTTTACATTTGACAAGTACAGTGAGACGTGGTCACTTGACAGGTTTTCGTAGATCAACTAAAATAAAAATTATTGGACAAGGGTGCTTATGAAGAAAAATGTTTGTATTGTTTTTTTCCATTTGGGGTTACAAGGAAAAGAGGATATCATAAATTTATGGTGTATAATAGCCGCATTTTAAGGCAGTGATTTAATGCAGATTGTTTTCAATTGGGCAGAAGAAAATGTAGCCTGTCTGCCTAATATTTGAAAGGCACAGACACAGTATTAAAGATTTATTTGAGTGATATATAGTTCTCACATGTAAAAGTTCTTCTTGACAGATTCAGTGGAACCGAAAACGGAACTGTCCACAAAGGTGATCCTGCAAGTATTCATGTTAATCCTTCATTCAAGAGTGGCAAGAACAATAACAAGCCATCAATAATCATAACTGACGAGCCCCAATTTACATCACCTGCGAATGATGCAGTGTCCAGCCTACGGTCAACACCTGCTCGAAGTCACACCTCGACTGACCCCAGGACCGGAACACCAAGACGAACAAGAGCCAGCAGCACCGGAAACGTATCCAAAAGTCATGAAAGACAGCAAGACCTTGGAATAATTAACTATGAAGAAGAAAAAGGTCGACTCCCAAGACATCTAAGTGCTGGAAACGTTTCTCATCCGCATCGTCAAGTGGCAAATTTTGATTCCTCCTCACAGCATACGCCGGCTGCAAAGACCTTACCTCGACAAAAGCCTGGGACGTCAAATGACTCATTTTGCCAGTCGATGGGCAATATACTACCAAATACAGGAAACGGACCTTCTGGATTCGTCAACAATGCCCCACAACAACAAACTCCATTGAGGTCCGCTTATAACGATGCTGCATTAAATCAGTATCAAAACCAGCCAAACCAGGATGGTTTCTCTCTTTCATATGGCTCCCTTCGTCAGCCGGCTAAAGCTTCACATACGGCAGCGGGAAGAACAGACTCAACCTACCACGCAAACACCCTTCCTATACTGTCGGGGGGGACACAATCATCGCTAGCAACACAGAATCTTTTATCCTATAATCGTGGTGTCCAGAACTCCCCTCTGAAAACGGCTAATTCGCTAAAGGAAACAAATCCCGGAATGAAAACTCCTTATTCAAACCACCGAGAAACTCCAAAATCTATGAGAAAATGCAATGATGGAAATGCATCAAACGACACTAGCTTTAACGTAACAACAAATCCTGGTTTCAGCAATCAACCTGGAGATATCTGGCATAGGGCTAGAGAAACACAGCTGGGCCAGAAACCAACAGGCTCACGGAGCTTGGGGTCAGATCCTAATAACATACCAGGAGGTGTTCCTGGAGGGATTTCTTCTGAAGCACGCGTTATCCAGAAGAGGAATGCTAGTAAAGGTACGCTACGTGCTCCTAGTATGGGAGAGCTTCTCTCTCCTTTGGATGCCTTTCCAGAATCACACGCTAACAATTCCAGTTTGCGTAGCTCTGACAAGCATTTTGGCACAGCCAATTCATCTTTACAATCTTTTCCACCTCCGCCCCCAGAGATGCCAACTGACAGTTCAGATGATGATCTTTTTAGTATCGTAGCGGAAGGAACTTATTCTTCAGCGGTACCAGACACTTATATGGGACATATTTATGAGACAGTTATATGAGACACACTTCTGCGGCAGCATCAACTATGAAAGACGCAAAAAATAAAAATAAACATGTTAACGTCGTGGTTCCTTCAGGTGATGGTTCAACTGCTGTGTAATTGCAATTTGAATGTAATGCGAGAGATAGCTCCCTTTGGGACGAAACTCTACATACATGTACATATGTACTGTACCCGCCACGTGATCAATGTTAGATTAGGCCGGTGGATGATAACACGTTGCGGTTAGCTCAGGAAAAATAAACATCCCTAGTAGTTTGAGAACTCATTCTAATGCAGGTCAATTGATTTCAATCAAAATATGTGCCTTACTACAAATTTATACCGACAGAATTGGCTGCGAGGAAACAATGGATCGTTTTCAAAATGCCTTGCTTCCTTGCTCCTATAACTGATACTTATTGGCTTGCACGAATTGATAAAAGAATTTTGCAGTTACTCAGGGGGTAGAGGATTATTTTTCTTTGACTTACACCTCTCACATTCCTTTGACTCTTCTTTTCCAACCTCGATCCAAGCCGTTAACTAACACACATTTTAACTGTCGTGTAACTGACGGTATTTTGTTTACTTTGTTTACTTTAGAGGTAGGAAACACCAATTATATTCTTGATGATGTTCAACCAACGAATTCCTCGGAAATTTCTGTCATGGACAGCGTTTTGGGGCTATCTCGATCGTTGCTCGGGAAATGAGTCTGGACGCTCCATACAGAAGATCACTGCGATTACAGTTTACGATATCACAGAGAGATACGTGTACATACATCTGCCTAATACCCAACATATGACATTATCTACTCTATTGAAAAGATTGCTAATCCTTCATGACAAGTAAGCAAGGTTATATCAAAAAAGTCGAAGATGAGCGTTTTATAAAACAGTCAAAACTAAACTGTTAATGAGAAGAACGCATTGGATTGATTTTCATTCTAAAGGAGACTTCAGTCCCCTGTAATTCTTCAGTATGGTTATTAAGGTGGGTTTCTGAAAAACAAACGGGTCTTCCCAAGTAAACACTAAACGCGGTTTGGTTGAGCTGGTTTTCCTTAGGAGTTATATCATCTTGGACCGTATAAAGAATAGTTCAATTTGTCTCTCTAGGTGGGAAATAAGGTATACATTCAGTTTCATTGTAAACGGTTGTGATAGATGGTTACCACTGGGTGAGTAGTTAGTAGCTTCTCTCAGCAATGTAACTTCTAAAATAAATAATAATACGAAAAGAGTAAATAAGTCCATAAGGGTTTGAGACTTGTTTCGATAGAAAGGAATAACGATATTTACTATGAGGGAAAAATGCGAACTTCTCGTCTTCAACGCTTGTGGTCTTTGCCTTTCGAAATTTTAGTTAGTATACTCCTTAGAAAGTGTGAGG
>NC_090889.1:18090959-18103459 GCF_036669925.1 Montipora capricornis
TGATAATCAAAGGCAAATCATGGGACTAATGTAGCTAGACAAAAAATCCATTTTCTCAATGAAACACTCAGTAAAACACGAAAATTTCATTTACTCATCAGTGGCACTAAACCATTTCTTATCAGTTAATATACAGTAAAAAATTGAACTAGGTCATTAGTCTTCGGGAACATCAACTTCTCCCTTTTACTGCCATTTTTCACACTGGTTGGTTTCCTACCATTTTACAGTTTAGGTTTACTAACACAACTTTTATGCTTAACAGAATTGCATTACTCTTGCTTACTACGATGTTTCAATTTTTTTGAACTAAAATACAATTTTACCTGTTTTCGCCAGTAACACGGTGGTAACGACGGAATTGGTTATGGGTACTGATGGTAAAAAATACTATCCGTAAATGATAAATTCAATGATATAAAACTATCCAAGCCGAATCTGAGCTTTCATTTGGCTTTAATAAGACTGCTTAGTGTTCTTCAGGTTACTAAGTTATAAACGAAATTCCTCTAGTTTACTAAGAGGGTATTTACATGAGACCGGGACGAGCGCAGACCGCCATGAGTTCGTATCTGCCTCCATACATTTCTTCTTATGCGTTTACATGAGACCGGCATGGCAATAAACTCAGACCGGTCTGATTTCGTCTCGGTTGCTGAACTGAGACGAGAAATTCTCGTACCGGTCTGAGTTCGTACCGTTACCATGTAAATGACAACAAATCTCTGATCGACCGAGTCGAAAAGGTTCAAGCCTGTATGCTTTTGGGTTAGCCATATATTTATTAGACAAAACATACCATTTCGTCCCGGTTTCATGTAAACGGCTCAAAAAATTTCATACCGGTACAAGTTCATACCGGGCTAATTTCGTCCCAGTCTCATTTAAATACCCCTTAAGTCGCTGTGCACATGAGACGCCATGAGACGCGCTGCGTACGTTTATAAATAGTTAACACGAATGACCGAGTTCTTTCTTAATAGGTGTTTTGTGTGCTTCCTTTAGGTTGGCCCTTTACTTCATCGGGTATTTCTAAATATGTGCTGTTGAAGAAAGGAAATCTGCTCCTGATGCAATTCTGCCTGGTGCAATAGCACTTCTTTGTGTACTTTGCTGAAGGAAGTATATTTCCTGCATTTTTTGGATCCGGGTGTAGCCATTTCTCTTCATGCGACAACACTAAATTAAAAGGTACGATCATGGTACGACGAGGAATTCCGTTCAGCAGTGATGACAATCTTTCGTTTTAGGTTCCTCAGAGAGGAAACATGCTGTGAGGGGTCGGTCGTTTCGATGCATTTCTCTTAACCGGGAAGCGACGCTCCTGGTCTCGGGACACAGTACACTTGCTTGACCATGACCTTTGTCTCCACGAGTTTCGATTGATTCCACCTTTTTGCCGGGAGCTACCTTTTGCGGTACAACAAGGCCACTTTTGGAGGGCTTTGAACGTCGCGATGGCTTTTTAAAGTGCTCGATGTGCAGCTTTAGCAGTAGTGAATTCTCTGCATTGCATAGGTTGTGCTCTCATAACATGTTGAGTTTGTAAGAAGGGCAGTTACAGGTGATGTGGTCTCGGTAGACCGTGCATTCATACATTCTTCTTTTGCAAGTCTTTGCAGCCACAAGATACTTGCAAAGGCCACCAGCGTCGAGTGAAGGCATTCGTTGAATGGCATCCCGAGTGTTCAGAAGAATCTCGGCCTCTTTCCGCCTTTCACCAGCTCCACCGATAATCCCTCGATATCAAAAAGGGTCTTTGCCATCATCAGAAAACTCTTTCGACTCGGATGACTCCTGATCTTAACCTTCGCGTTTAGTTGCAACAGCAATAGATTCCTCTTTCATGACATCCTCTACTGTTAGCTTGTTAAATCTCAGAACACATTCTGCTCTTCGCTTAAGCCACAAAGCACCATTTGCATCTGAAATTGATGTTGTTTGTCTACTTCCTCCCATATGTCTTTACGAACTGTTGCCAGTTTATGCATGTCACTCTTGTTTTTATCGTTCTTAGTGGTCGCCTCTTTCTGTCTTTCTGTCTTTATTCCCAAGCGTCGGTAGTTTAAATAACGACATATCAACAAGTACAGCTGCGATACAGATTTAAGCATCTAATGGAATAAGAAAGGCCAACATTAATATCGAATTTAGCCAGAAATGGTCAGCACAACAGTTATAATTTCAGAACCCGCGTTTTTGAAATACAAATGGTTTTACGAGACTTTTCCCCTTAGACTTTTTCCTTTTTCTTTTTTTTTTTTTTTTTTTTTATACCCCAGGCCCCAATTGTTCGAAGGGTGGACAGCGATATCCACTGGATAGCCGGCGAACAGGCTCTCCGAGGGACTGCTGAAAGAAAGCCTGCTAGCGCTCGCTGGCTATCCACTGGATAAATCGCTGTCCACTGCATAACTCAATTAGTTTCGCAAATGTTTATCCGCCGGATAGTAATTAATAAGGTGGAAAGCGTTATCCACGTTTTGAACTACTGAAGCCAGATTATTAAAGACATGTCACAGTTGGCCAGTTTTTTTAATTAAAAAAAAAAAATTAAAAGGAAACTAGTGAGAAGCACACAGCAAATGATCTTGTTAAGTTTGTTTATTATCCTACCGGTTTCGTCTTATCAAACAGACTTCATCAGGGATTCTAACAAGATGTCTAAAGGGAACTAGTTTTCAAGTTAAGGTAAGTTTAAAATTACACGTCACATTGAAGAAGAGGCCTATTGTCGGGTCACTTACTTCACTCTTTCTGGATTAAAGAAATCAGGACACAAAGAAAGCTACGCATCTTCAATGCCAATGTAAAATCAATTCTCCTCTATGGATCCGAGACGTGGAGGTGGACCAGAAAGGCACTCCAGAAGATCCAGACCTGCATGAATTGTTGCCTGAGACGCATCTTTGACATTTGGTGGCCTGAGAAAATTCGCAATGAGGAGCTTTGGCAGCGTGGGGAGCATCAACCGGTATTAAAGTGAACAGATCTTGAGAAATGGGGCTGGATTGGTCACACCCTGCGGAAAGCGCCAAACAACATCACCCACTCGCGAGTGAGCCACTCGCCCAAAACAATTCGCTCAAGATGATCAAATATTTACGAAACTGAGTCGAAAAGAAAAGAGAGTCACTAACGGTGCTCTAACATAGGCCTACATATGAAGTGAAAATATTCTTACATATGATTCTATCAAATGAGCTCATAAAACACGTTAAAAGAAATAGCCGTCTCTGTCATTTCGACGGCCGAAGATATCAATGATACGATCTATGACACCGTTGACTACAGAGTTGGCATATGCCCTTTCAATGTTAATAAGTGCGATGTAACTGACACGTTGTTGCCCCATGGTGCTGCGGAGCTGAGGTAACTTTTTAATCTGCGCAACGCACTGAATGATCCTTCTGCAGAACACGACGTAGCAGGTATCACTGCAAGGATATGTAACACATTAGAAAATTCTGGAAACATATCAAATAGATCATTCTCGTGCATTGTCTCTAGCATTCTGAAACGGTCATGTAGCCTAATCCGCGCGCACTACGAAAACTCGCGTACATTTTCTGCTCGTCTTCCAGTACAATGTAGCAACGCGGGAGAAGCTTTCTTTATCAATTGTTTCACTGTGACAGATATTTCCCAAAGCACAGAGTATTTCCTGGTCATTTCCGCTAAACCTGAGCTCAAGCTCGGACTGCACCTTGCGGATGGACACAGAGTAAGTGTTAATACGGTGGTGTGATTCCGGTGTCAGCTGCGTTTGCCTTTGCGCAAGTTCACATACGCGGGCTTGAAGGCGGTGCGATGGCGTTTGTCTGGGTGCCCAGTCTTCTCGTAATTCAAACTGAGAATTGGTCAGCCACTTCTTCATTTTCAGACCCATTGCTGATGCTATCTGCCATACGCTGTTGAAACTTTCTTCACTCCGACATTGGCGTAGGATCTGAATGGCCATGTCGGCATTTCTACGAGCGCAGATGACGTCGACCGCCCTGCCGTGAAGATATCTGCGGTCAATAAGGCTCTGCTCTCAGAGAAGGTTTTTAGATATTTTTCTGAAGAAAGCGTGAGCAGGGCTTTTACAACCCGTTTTATTTGCCCCGTATACGGCCTTTAGGGCTTCCCACCGGCATGACCACCGCGTGGCACTCAATGACTTCAGCGTCAATTTCAGATCCTCACCTTGTGCGTCTGTGTCACGAAATAGGGTGTGTCGTTTTGGGACTCGCTTCTAAGAAGTTCTAAAGAGCCTGGATAGTCCCCAGAGCGTTTCGTAATGGTTCAATCTGTGTCATAGTATCCTGCAGGGCGAGGATGAGCACATGTCCGTAACAGTGGACATAGATACCGAGCGGGGAGCACTCTTCCATTCTTGTTGAGTCCCTTGTGTACACCGTTCATATTAGCCGGCCCATCGTAGGCTTTACCAACAATGTGCTTGAGACCAAGATTGAGTTCAGTGATAGCCGATTTCACCAGTTCATACAGTACTTCGCCTTCGGTTGATTTCGCGGAGAAGAAATCAATGAATGCTTCTTTCTTCGTTCCATTCAGCGCGAAACTAAGGCAAAGTGAAACTTGTTTTGTTCTGCTAATGTCTGATGTTTCGTCCAAGATGATACCATACCATCCGCTTGCTCGCACATCGTTTGTGATACGCTCGCGACTGAGATCGACAATAATTTGCAGCAGTTCGTTTTGTTTCACGGAAGATGTCCACTGCGCGTGCTTCTGAAGCTGGCTATCGAGTTTATCCTTCAGCCAAGCTATGTCCTTGCACCGCAAGTGAACTAGTTCCAGAAAATTACCTCTATTTACTCAAACTATCGCGGCCTTCATCGTGGCCCCGTTGGGCGATGTTTTGTTGGGCCGTAAACATGAGACATTCAATGATAAATTTCATGTAGTTGCGATTTTCCTTCACATATTGTTTGTGTGATTCCCGGAGTTTGCTCAGTATTGAAGTATTTCTCTTCTTATTTGCTCTGCTATAAATCCATTTCGCCATGGAAGTTTGATGGTTCTCACCCTTGTGATATTTAGTAAGACGCTGGGAGTCAGGGTGGACTGCAAAACGTCTATTAGAAGGATTGACACTACAACACTTAATCACGTAACAGCAATGTTATGGTACCATCTAAAACATCAATTATTGCTGAACAAGATGCAGTCATTTTCGTGACGTAACAAGTTACCACGGAAACAGGAAAGCCGCGCAAAAACACGCTATGTTTTGGCTTTACTTGCTCATAGTTAAAAAACTTGATGACCCCAATTTTTCATTGCACAAAAGTAATCAGCAGGTCACAGCCAAGATAAAACCCTTTGCAAAGTTTAAAGAAATTATGTGGAGCGGATTCGGAGCTACCTGAAATTTGCAATTATTTAAGGTGGCTCTGAATCCGCTCCACAGATTCTTTTTTTAACTTTACAGAGAGTTTCATTCTGGCATGTTGATTACATTTCAGAAATATAAAAAGGGGGTCATCGAGTTCGTTTTTAAGATATGAGCAGCTAAAGCCATAATCTGGGGTGGTTTTATAGGGCTTTCCTGTTGCCACGATAACTTGTTACGTCACAAGAATGACCAAGTCTTTTTCAGAAATAATTGGTGCTTGATATGGTACCATAACATTGCTGTTAAGTGATAAAGTGTTGTAGTGTCAATCCTTCTAATAAGAACGTTTCTTTAAAGTGTCGAAACTGGTTTGAGGCACCTTAACTTACTCCACATTGTTGTTTCACATCAATTGTTGCTTTCGACACATTGTATGAATGAGAAGCCCATAGCTTGCTTTTACGCCAAATGGTATCACGACGACCGCTTTTACAGGTTGAGAAAGGCAACATTGAACGCCGAATTCTTGTTCTAAGTGGTCGTACTACTATATTAGGCAATCTGGGTAAAATTAATCATGGGAACAGCCAAACGTCCAAGAACTGCTACAGTGCATCCATTTTTCTTCGCACTGCCCCAGCGTGAGACCATGTAGCACCATCTCCATCCCCGCTCTACTCTTAAAGTATCCATAACTCTTCATCACTAAATTGCTGTAATTCGTTCCCTCTGCTTGAACGAGACGTTTAGATCAATAACCTAATCCCCCGAAAAGCCGGTACTCATAGTGAGTTTAATGAGAAATGCATGTGTATCAGAAGAGAGATTGAAGTTATTTTGGAAGAAGTTACTAAATGTACTCCCTTTTAATAATTTAATGTTATAGAACTTCAAATTTGTCAAATTTATTGAAAAGATAAACATAGTTGGACAATAATATCTAACACAAACGCGCACACTGAAACCAAACATCCACGATAGCGTCAACTTTGAATAAAAACAGCTCAGTACCAATCACGTACCAACGAAGTAAAGAATTGGAAAACGTCCCAAATCGTTGATTCCTGAATTAAAAACATGCGTTTCGTTGAATATCACACAATAAGTTGTTTTTTGCAGGGTAGAAATGTCTCGTATTGAGCGTCAAGCAGTATGAACGGCTGAAAAAGAAATTTGCTTTCAAAGTTCGAAAGAGGTAAAAAATATGCAGGCAGCAATATGAATCTGAACTCTGGCCCCAGTTTGACACAGTCGCTCGCTGTTCGGAAGCGTTACAAGCTGCCTTGGTTTCTTGAAGTATCTGATTGTCCTCTATTATTCAAAGACGATCCAGAGTTTCCAATGGACTTCACATCTATTAACGTTTGAGACCCTAGCGTTACTTGGGAGCTGGTGTGAATCCCAGTGTTTTCCACTGGTTGGTCGCTTTTCTCTTCCGAACTTTCCTTCTCCTTAGGTCGTTTTCTCCTTTGGACCCTAAAATAAGAGAGACTCAAATAACTAGCACAAGGAAGGGTTACGTTTTTGCAAACGTTCGCCATATAGCAGTTATATTTCAGCAGAATTAACCATTAGAGGATAGTATGAAGTGCTATATTCTATCCATGTAAACCATGTGAGCGTTAGACCTACTAATGGAATTGGGCCTACACAAGGACAGAGAGAAACTCTGACCTGACCAATTCAAGGAAGGGTTACGTTTTTGCAAACTTTGGCCGTGTAGCAGTTATATTTCAACAGAACTAACTAGTAGAGGGTAATGTGAAGTGCTATATTCTACCCATGTAAACCATGTGAGCGTTAGCCCTACCAATGAATTCGGCCCACAAAAGGATAGAGATTCGGTGATCGACCTCTTCACGGTTTGTGACGCCATCTTGGTTGCGGGGCAAACGCAGCTTAAATTACGGTGAATGTATGGGGTCTTGGCCGAATTCAAACCTCTATAACTCCGCTGCAAAGAGGCAGATTTCAAAAATTTAAAAATGCTTTTAGTCGTTTTATTAATACCATTCACTTAACGGAAAATTAGATCATTGCACAACGTACAACGTCTGAAAATTGTATATTAGGAATCTCCTCATGTCGCTTCAAATTTCGCGGGAATTTGCATAATTTTGTTTACAAGAGTTTATATGAAATTTACAAATTTCGTTTACGGTCGTTATAGCTTGATTCTGATCGTTATATTTCACGAAAATGATTTCAATAGAAGTGCTTCTTGAGAGGTATTCTTGCTATCCACAATCATCAGATGTTATAGGATTTATAATGGTTCAAAGTCGGCATAATTTCCTTACATTCACTGTAATTTAAGCTGTGTTTGCCCACCAACAAATATGGCGTCAGAAACCGTGAAAAGGCCTATTTGTCATTTTTCGAAATATATTCGATTAGCTCTGACAGATTTTTAAAAATATAAGGTATTTGATAGGAACTGTACATGGTTAGAACCAAGCCAAATTTAAAAAAGAACTACCGAAGGGAACGCGAGAAAATTAGCAGTAAATTTTACAGATTTGGTCCCGCAGCCGTCAAATAAATTCAGAAAAACACACGCGATTCAGACTTTACGCGCCATACTAGTGCCTAGCTTGTGCGCGGCCCCAAAACTCTAGGGAGGGCCTCATTACGATTGAAACACGCGTATCATCAAGTGAATTTTATATCAAAACGTGGCCTGGCCTGAGTTGTTCAAAAGGTATATAGATAGTGCTATCCACAAGATAAATCACTATCCAGCGGATAAACACTAGCAAAACCAATTGAGTTACCCAGTGGATAGTGATTTATCCAGTGGATAGCGCTATCCACCCTTCGAACAACTGGGGGCTGGCCTTCTTGCACATGGACCACGCAAAACTGCGGTGACATTAGGAACTTAAGCGTCATCTCAGAACCTCTTTAATATGGCAAAATTAATGGGTGGTAGTTCCCTGAAACGGACACTTAATTTAGGGGAAAAATGAAAATTTATCTTGAAGCGCTGACGTCCTTCATAAAACCTCAAATTTGGCTATTTCACGATGTTTTTTGCAGACGACGGCAACGAAATGAACAAAAGTGAAAAACACACTGTGACGTGCAGGGCGTGCAAGGCTACTGTTTTGGCCCACATAGTGCGAGGATACGGCTACGGCAACGCAAAAAAGCAGCAATATTATTGGTTAAAAGAGGACGAAATGATCGTGCTTCACGTGCGGCACGCATTGTTGTACATTTCTCTCCCGTACTCGTCAAAACAACAACGTAAAGTGACCAAATTTTAGGTTTTGACGACAGCGTGGACAAACAACGGTGAATCTTTCCTTCTCTCTCTCTTTGCTTCAAATCCCTACGTACAAATCTGGTTATACCATACTTCGCCCATATTTTGCAAGATATACAAGATGAAAACATCGTGAAACACTTTGGACAGCTCAAACTATTTGTTTGAAGTGACGTTTTCGTCACCGTAGCCGTCGTGGTTTCTTAAAACTCCATATTGTTGCAGAAACATAGTTTCCCGAAATGTTTCCTCGGAGCGCAAACGAGGAAACCTTTGTCGAGGAAGCAAAATGTTTCTGAACAAATTCAGAAACACTTTTGCTTCCTGAACAAGTGTTTCCTGCGGCTGCAAACGGGGAAACATTTGCTTCCGCATCAATGTTTCCGCAATTTTCCGGCGCCTTTAAGACTAGGTTTACACTAGAGGAAATTGTCCCGGATTCGTGACGAATCCGAAACGTTTTAGTATCGGATTGGTTTTGCTGTTTACACACAAGAGGACTAATCCGAAATAAAAAATCCCCGGTTTGGTCATGTCTCCCGAGATTTTGAATCCGGAATTTAAAGTGGGAACTTTGAATCCGAAAACTTTTGAATCCGGAGAGTTTTGTCGTGTAGACTATTTTCTCTGGAATCGTCTCTTAAACCCGGATAACTTTCTGCCGGCGATCTTTTGAGCTTGAGGTAAAACCAAAATGGAGGATCTCGTGCTAACATTGCTCCGGTCTCTTGTTGCAGGTTCAGGCGATAAATTTTATTATGTGTACCGTAATATTTCTGAGGAAACGCAATTATTATCGTAAGGAAGTTTAACAACTTCGTCAAATATCTGTCCAACTAAAATTTGCCTCAGTGGCGTATGCATCGACCCTAGCCTTCTTTTTTGGCGGCATTTTCACTTTATAGAACGACGAAATAACACTGAGCTTTGTAACCTTTCCATCACGAATGTTTCCGGAGTTGTCGTTATGTGTAAACGGTTAGGAATCCGAATATCCTTTCAGTGTAAACGCCTAGGAATCCGTCGGAATATTCTAAAATTGACAAATCCGGAAGCATTCACGAATCCGGAAAAATCTCCTCTAGTGTGAACCTGGTCTAAGACGCAAATTTGTGACGTTTTCGTTCCCTTCGCCATTAGGGACTTCACGATCTACGACGTGGTCGTCAATGAGAACGCCACGAAACAACAATATGACTGGATAGAGCAGTTTTCGAATGAGTGTCGTAAAACCAAAACCAAAGTAATTACTTTGGCTAATCAAAAAAGACGGACTCAATCCAGTACACCAATCAAAACTCGAAGTAATTAAACGTAGCCGACACAAAGCGCGGGAAAATGTGCACGAGCGAGCCACGATTGGTTGAAAAAGTGGCGCGAGAACTTAGAACCAATCACTGAGTGAAGTAATCGTAAACCAAAGTAATTATCTAATTACTTTCGACACTCAATTGAAAATCACTCTAAAAGAGGAAAAGCAATTGTAATACACGTGCGGCACGCATTTTAGCACATATTCGTGCGGTACTCTGCACACCAACGACGTGAAATCACCAATTCTGAGGTTATGAGGACAACGCGAGCGCACAAATGTCAATGTATAATTCACTATTTTTACTCTGAAACTGCTCGTGCCAATTTATATTTAGAACACTTCGCCCGCATTGTACTACGCGAACGAGATGGCCTAACCGCGAGAAACTTACGATAGTGCAAAGTTATGTTTTGAGGTGACGTTTTCGTCGACGTCGCCGTCGTAGATCGTAAAGTCTCTATTATAATAATACAACAAATACAACTTTGTTTACCGTCGGATTTCAGAGTAGCTAGTAGCTAATATCTCCGAGCATTTAACATATACAATTGTTAAGAATCCCAACTGGCAAGAGGCAAACCAGATGGCTATATTACAAGTGCGCCAGGAAGTTGAACCAGGGACTACCTGAAACAAATTCAATGAGTGGTCAGAACGCGGCCTTGAACCCAGGATCTCTCAATCCCAAGGCACAGGCCCTAACCACTCGGCCACACTGCCTCCACGTTGCTTTTGTTCCCTGTTATGAACATGAGCGTGGTTCTACTGGCGTTTTACAGAAAGAAACTGTCAAAGTATACCCACCAATAAAGATAACCTCCTAGGGAACATAAAAATATGATCAAGCACGACATGATGGCAGTTTCTTTGGGTCCTGGCTCGTAGAATTTCACCGTTTTACGGATGACTATTGCCGGTTTGTTGCGCGGAATGATAAGCGTCCTCTTTGAGTTCATTTTGATGACTTGAAATGTGAATATTGGATCACCCTCCACTGAATAAACTATCTTCCCTTGCTGTGACGATGCTGAAACTATAAAGCACAGTGAGTTCTCATTAAATGCTTTTCTATCTCGACAATTTAGGACAGGTGTGAGTCGCCAAGGTTGTCAAACCCTGACCTATTTAAGGGTAGAAAATTGAGATTTGATACCCCTTTTTAAGACCCAAAACCAAAAAATGGCACCATATTTAATTAAGGAGGCTCCAAAGGGTTTTTCGTTGCTATAGTGTTTGTGAAACGATGAAAGATACCAAAGAAAAATATTCCATAGTGTAGGCAAACTATCAATATCTTTGCAACTCTATTGTTGGGTAATACTTTAAGGAAACTTATGACGTCATTTCGGTTACCATGGCAACATGCCAGGTCCACAGAAAGGCCTTCTATATTTCAGTTTTTGAAATTTATCTGAAAAACTAAGTCGGTGACCTACCGTTTATATTTCTTTGTTAGAAATCTCCCCAAAAATTCTTTAACTTTTTAGAGAGTATCGCGATCTTCTTATATTTTTGCCTATGCGCGAGCCGTCAATATTTCGTGGTATTGCGGTCTCACTTTCGCGGCCTGTGATTGGTTCTAATGTTGAAATTGACGTCGTTGCACTGAATTGGGTTGCTGACGTACGCAAACAAATACGTTTCGCAGGTAGAAAGAAATGAAATCTCAATCAGGCGCGGGTTGATTAGTTTACAGTTTTATTTATCCTTATAAATGATGGATCGCGATACAAAACAAATTGCGATTTTGAGACGGCAATACCACATTATATTGACGGCTAGTTGGGAGAAAATAAATTCCGTATTGGGCGGAGTCGCGAAGTATTTGTTGTATCTTCTAGTAGAAGATACATCCAAATATGGCGTTTTATAGTTTACAGAAAATTCTCCAAAACGTTTTTATTTGAAATGCCATCGTTAATGATACGTGCATGCAAAAAATCAAGATGGGTCACGGCGCAAAATTTCGAGATAAAGACAGATTTTTTCAGCAGGTTTTCTTTCCGGCTCGCGCCATTTTACGCCGTATTTTCACTTCCGGTGTGTTTCGCGCGCTACTTAGTTATGGCGTGTGTAGTTTACGCTTGCGCGCGCAGCTAAAAACCCTTTCGAGCGTCCTTAAGGGAGCGAGGAGCGCACGTACGGCAGTACAAACTAAAAACGTCCCTTTAAAATCGTTGTGTTAAACTTGAAAACATGTATTCAGGCCCCGTAGTACCTTTTTCAAAAACCATATCTTTTCGTTTTGTGCGTTAGGGTGGATACTGCAATTTAGTGACCCTATCTAAGGAATATCATCTAAGGATCACAACAACAAAAAAATACCAAAAAGGATACCCTACTTAAGGACTGAGCACATCAAAACTGACCATACCCTATCGGGTGGTATATGTACATACCTATACAGCGCATATTAGAGGGTAGCCCCACCCCAGGCCTTTTTTGAAAGGTCAAACTTGGTGTCGTTAAATCGACAACTTGAGTGTACAAATACAAACCATTCACTCGATATTTTTACTCTGAAAGTGCTCGTACCAATTTATTTTTAGGATACTTCGAATTCGCCCACATTG
>NC_090889.1:18108459-18110959 GCF_036669925.1 Montipora capricornis
GACGCTCTAACCAACTGAGCTATGAAGCCACTGACGTTGGGAGCTGGTCATTTATGGCTTCTAGTTTTCCCGCGACGAATGAAGCCATGAATAAAATTTGCGTCCATAATTGCGAGGATCATGGCTTTACTTGATTTCATTTCCGCAGTTCAGTATATGATTAATTTCGTATATCATTTCGTTCATTAAAGCGACTTTTCGTGCAATTTTAAATGAACCGAAAATTTGATTTTAGCGAACTCTTCAGCGAACTCACCTAAACATCCGCGTCCGCGAACATACTGCCAGCCATTTCTGCATTCACAGCGGTACTCTCCAGGCGAGACATGACCTCTAAAATATCGTGTAATGCAGTATTCATTGTGCTTACAATTGGTTTTAAAGAATTTGCAAGCATCGTGAGCACCTAAGTAAGAGAAAACAGTCTGAGATTGCTGTGGCAGTCTCTCACTTTAAGCAACTAACAATATCAATATAAAATTATGTCAACTCCAATGTGATCGGGAGACCATGTCTAGGAGTGTACAACTTCAATGTATTTTTACAGACCGAGCTAAGTTTAGATTGATCTTCTCTTGAAACCAGACCTTTCCAGAATAGTTAATAGAGGGGAATGGTTATGAAACCCGGCAAATTTCTTTGTTGTAGGTATTTCTTCTCGTTTTTGGCCTTGACCGTGCACAAAACACAATAGTTATTTACTCGATACTCAGGAATTAACCAATAGAAACGTGTTGGTTACGTAACTCATGCATGGTGTGTGAGCGCAAAACAAAAGATTGTGCATGGTTGTGGACTTTCCAACCTAAATCTTGGCATTTTTGTTAGCTCCTTTGATGTTTGCCAAGCTTCCAAACCAGTTTCCTCTATTAACTATGTTTCCAGCTAACCGCAAATCTTGGGTAGACTTTCATAAATCGGACTAAAATAACGGAGGACAAAAGAACCATTGTTATTCTGATTAGGCCTTGCTAACTAGGTATTATTATGTTTGCTTTGTTCTTTTGTTTCATGGACATTGATTATTTCGGATGTGGTATATATATGAAAGACATGAAAGACCAGCCCAAGTCTTGCATGAGAAATCATTTCCTATGTTATTGAGAATGGTTACTCATGAAAGCCATTTCTTATTTAAGAACTCGTCTAAAAATAGCTTGATCTGTAAAAATGCCGTTACATAGACCTAGTATTGGAGTAGTAGGTCCCTGGGCAGAGCGGTTTTCAATTGAGTATCGAAACTAATTAGCGAATTGCTTTCGTTTATGATTGCTTCACTCAGTGATTGGTTCAAAGTTCTCGCGCCACTTTTTCAACCAATCAGAAGTGAAACCAAAACTAATCGTGGCTCGCGCGTGCACATTTTCCCGCACTTTGTGACGGCTACGTGTAATTACTTCGAGTTTTGATTGGTTTACTGGATTGTCTCCGTCCTTTTTAATTGGCCAAAATAATTACTTTGGTTTTGGTTTCACGACACTCGAGTGAAATTTGCTCTGCGGGTTCCTAATGTCATCATATCATTAAAGCTTAAAAAACACCGGGCAATGTTGTTGTAAGCAAACGGGAGCTGTGCCGGGAGAATCCATGAAAAGGAAAATAAGAAGTGACCGGAAAATACCAGAAGCCAGGAGATCATCAGTCCGAGCCTTCCTCCAAATTGAATTCCTGATCGGGTGTTTTCACAGACCTAGTTATTTTAAGAAACACAGTGCTGTCAGGAGTCCATGACTTGGAGCGAACAACTCCCATACTAAGGCAAAACCCGAGCCTCAGATGGGATTTGAACCCATGCCCATCCGTGATCTAGTAATAATACCACAAGACACCAACTAAAGCAATGATGGAAAGAGGCGAATGGAAAGCACGTTCAGTGACATTGGACTGGAATAGGGACTAGACAAATGCGCTACCGTCACAGTAAGTAAAGGAAAATTAGTATCGGCTGAAAACCTCATTCTTAATGAGAACGATTCCATCAATGTATTACAAGATAAAGATCACTACAAGTTCCTTGAAAAGCTGAAGAACTTTGAACAATTAGATGACCAAGTATTTGATCAAGTCAACAAGGAATATTTGAAGAGATTTAATGTAATTTGGTCTTCAAATATATCCATACCTAGAAAAATAAAGGCAACCAACACATTTGCTGTGCCAGTTATATACAATATCACATGTGGACAGTTGAATGGAGACTAAACGACCTGAGACAGTTGGGCCGAGAAACAAGGAAAATAATCCAAGAGCATGGCGGGATGCACAACAGCGGGTCAACCAAGCTATTATACTTACCAACCTATCAAAGAGGTCAGGGCCTTACAGAGATTGAAACAACTCAGAAGATCACAAAAATCAAGGTATTCAATTACCTTATGAAACGTGAAGATCCACGACTACAACTAGTACGAAGATTTGAAGAGATGAAGATTGCTAAAGGATTAATATCAGTCCTTAAAGATGCAGCAAATTACGCTAAAGACCTCGGAATTACCATCAC
>NC_090889.1:18115959-18131883 GCF_036669925.1 Montipora capricornis
CGGTTTTCAAATGAGTGTCGTAAAACCAAAACCAAAGTAATTACTTTGGCCAATCAAAAAGGACAGAGACAATCCAGTAAACCAATCAAAACTCGAAGTAATTACACGTAGCCGACACAAAGCGCGGGAAAACGTGCACGCGCGAGCCACGATTGGTTTTGCGTTCACTTCTGATTGGTTGAAAAAGTGGCGCGAGAACTTTGAACCAATCACTGAGTGAAGTAGATGCAAAACCAAAGTAATTCGCTAATTACTTTCGACACTCAATTGAAAACCGCTCTATAAGATTAAATTGGATTGCAATTTGGGTTTTTGGAAACTGTTCAGCCCAATAGTTTTTCAAACTTTCTCTCTGTTGTTTGTAACTTAAATTATGTATGCACGACAGACACCTTTTGTCACGAGGTTTTGAGTTGTGTAGTTCAAAAGCAATTTCTTTGTCAGCTTTAAGTTGCATAGCGAGTCCGACCGAGTAACACTAAAGTAAAACTTCAAAAAATGAAATGCATTGCCGAGACAAAGCCGCTTTAAAGTGCTCCTGTGGCCAAAAAATCAACTCTTCTTTTTCCTATGTCAACACCAAGTGCCCCAAGTTTTAAGCTTTTGGCTCAAAAAAGTCTGTGCTTAAGTTCCCTAATATCCGGGGACAACCTCAGCACAAACATTCAATAATTCCCAAGACAATACCTGATTTCTCTCGAGAGCACACGCCATTGCAACTTTGCTGCATGCGCGCTTTTCTATCACATCGGCGATACTGCTACAAAGTATTCATTTCACAAGTTGCTTACAACATTCGCGGTGTGTTACATGGGCCCTTACAATCCCTCGCCTTCGACTCGAGATTGTAAACGCCCACACACCTTATTCCAAAATGACCGCCATTTTAGTATTCTTTTGTTTGTTAGTTTTCTCTTGTTTCCTTATGGCCTCGTTCATTAGGTTAAATACTCTTTTGAATTTTACGTTTGAAAGCGAGGCCATAAAGGCCAATTTGAATGGAAACAGAAGAATGCTAAAATGGCAGCCATTTTGGAATATCGTATACACAACAGTGCCGCTTCTGTCGTAAGCACTACTAATCATATGTTCTTTCATATTTTATAATTTTACTACTATACATTTATTTATAATTTCACCTTCTTAACTGATATTCAACGAGTTTTTTCTTTTGTTTTATTGTTTTTTTCCTCTCATTTTATTGTTGTTTTTGTCGTGCGTTTTATACAAGAGGCTCTTGCTCGGATACCGAGGGAAACCTCATCCCACGCATTTGACATTAATAAATTGATTGATTGATTGGTTTATTGGTTCCTTAAAAAACGACACTGTGTAAAGCAGGATATATATATGTCATAGTTTTGCCTATAGTTTCCATGTTTATTCCAGAGTCTCTCTACAAACATATACACATTGCATTTTATCCGTCACTGACACGACGACCTCCTCTCCTTCTTCTCAGCAGATTGTGCCGCATTTTCTTCGCCCCAGCACCACGCAGATGGTAAGTGAATTCAGTGGTCACGTAAGGAACATTCAATTTCTTCGTCTAAAAAAGATTGACAGAATCAAAGAAAAATCAGTCAGGTAAATACATTGACCTTTCGACAGTTCAAATGTGTAAAGTGGGACTTATCCCGAGGATAGCACCTGACGTTAAATTTAGACTGAAGGAAATAGTTCTTCAGCCAAGTTTCCAGCAATATTAAAGACTGCCGCCTAACAAAATGTACGCGCTTTGTAAAGGAAACCTGTACTCCAACAACAACAACAACAACAACAACAAACAATTTTAAACAGCAGAAAATGTTTACAAACTCCTGCTACAAATCCCCGGCCGGGGCTTGAATCCACGAGCAACTGCCCAGCAAAAATCATAGATACAGCTGTGACTTTTTCCTCCTTAATAAACGTCATCATCATATACGTTTCCCAAACTAACGACAGCAGGAATTTTGGCCTGATACCGGTGTTATTTTCTCGATATCTTGCTTTAGGTATTTTGGAGGCATTAGGTACATGAAATCGCTTTTGTAGAAAACATTAGTGCTTCTAAGACGAGATAGGATGCACTTTTCCTTTGCCCACACCCATGCGTTCTCAAAGTATTTCGACGCTTTATCTTGCACATTTCTCTGCTCTTCGTCTTAATGTTTTATTTGGCAAAATATTCCTTCCTTGCACGTTCCTGAATTCTCGGATGGCACACGTTCGGGCCCTCCACATCCTCCAGAAAATGAGGATCTTCTCGGATCATCCCGAGCGAGATCCAGTGTTGTCGCGTCTCAAGAAGTATACGTCCCAGCTGCCTCTCTTTAAGATTGTTGCATGACCACCGATTTCGAAGCTCCGGTATGATCTTCTCGAGATGCCTCTCCCAGGAGTCGGAAGGGATCGATGTGGTTTCACATTCTTCACTCTCCCCTTGATATCACCGTTTTGTATGTTCATGTTCTGTACTTCGTCTGCACTGTCCTCATTCTCGTTATCACTTTCTTCCAGCTCAAAGGCTTTTATTCTTTCCCTCTTCTTTTCACCAAAGCCATCTGGCTGTGAGCTGGTTCTTGGCATCGGAGGGGATAGCTCTTCTGGAGTTTGTGCGATTTCACACTCCCATACAACTGACACAGTGCATCGCAATGAACCATAAGAACTGTCGCTTGTACTCTAGCTACAGAAGGTTATCTAATTTCTTCAAGGGTACGCTTTTTGCAGCGTTGTGTTCAGTGCCGAAACCCATGTCCGTCTGACAGGTTATAAACATTGGGCATCTTATTATAGCAAGGCTTGATATCTTGTACTTTCTGTCATGTGCTGCGAGACCACCGTGCTTCAATATTTTGCAGCCATCTGGGTCCATCAGTTTCGAGTGAGCCTCGTCAAGAAAAATGATAAGAATATCAGTTTCATCTACCAAGCTCTTGTTGAAAGCCTTCTGCTTCGTTATCATTGCAACGTACCTTGATGGAATGACTCGTATCATTGGCGTAAACAGGCTCGTTTTTCCGTTGTTGGTTTCTCCTATCAGACACATCACCTTTTCTTTATGCTATTTGATGCGGTATTTGAGGAATCGAACATAGCATTAACAAAAGTGTGCTATGTCTTGTTTGTCGAGGCTATTGTCTAACAATTCCTTTAAGTGTCCTGGAGTTTCGTTGTGATCGTATGCAATATTAGTTTCCTTTGCAGCCGTTATTAGGGTCGTCACGCAACGCTCCTCCCCACAAACGGCCAGCGTAATGCGATCTAAGTCCTTGGAGATTGTTTGCAAATGTTTTTCTCTTGATGGGATTCAAAATAAACGTCCTTTAACTAACCGAAAAGCACTTATCCTCCAGACCTCGATCAAGTCAAAGTTTAAACTCAGTTGTTCGCACTCTTTGTCTCTAAGGATTTCTATGATCTTGTTCAGATGTTTGATAATTTTAATTGTATCTTTGAACCTGTCGTTGCTTCCCAGCAGTGAAAGGATTTTTTTCATTGAACAGCAACGCTGATAGGTGTACTTAGAAGTGTTCACCTGTTTGAAGACCTCCCCTCTGTAGAGAGCGTAATCCAATTTCCCCATAACTCGTTCAATATCGTTCAACGCCACCACAATCGGCGATCCAAGAGATTTTGTTGCGACTTTCGGCAAATCGCAGGTTTCAGTCTGTGCCAAACACTTTGAATCTGGATGGGTTCCTCAATCACTTGATTTTGTATCAACTGGAGATTGTGAGATTGTCCACTTCGGTCTGTATAAGTGGTTGCTGTGATCTTGAGTCTCAAAGATGAAAAGTCCCACGGAGAAAGCACGGAAACTGAGAACTTACAGTACTAGCAGTAGTAGTAGTAGTAGTAGTAGTAGTAGTAGTAGTAGTAGTAGTAGTAGTAGTAGTAGTGGTGGTGGTGGTGGTGGTGGTGGTGGTAGCGGTAGCGGTAGCGGCAGCGGCAGTAGCAGTAGCAGCAGCGGTAGTACAAATAGCTTTCTTCACTGTCTCCGTTGAACATTTTATGATTTTCCGATTAATTGTCCGCCACCGCCGTCTTCATCATCATCATCACAAAAGTGACGATAAAAGTTAGTGACCTTGTAATCCTAATTTTCAAGTAGTAGACATAAACAAACACCCCTTGCTCAAAATGGGTCTCACTGCAACTCCAAGCCTACTGTTGCATATGGGTAGTTGTTTTTTGGACTAAAGAAGAACTTTGCGTCACCTTTTTTTTACAAAGCGTGTACCGCAATCCTGAAAATAAGTGAGTTTTAATTTTACGAAGACGAAAAGCAAGTACAAACCGAGAGCAGCAGAGCAGCTGGAATTTCCAAGTTCCCTTTCAATAATGTGTTCACTCGATGGAGAGCGTCTAATGGCAACGGTGTCAAAACATACAGAACTTTCCTTACAGGATCAACGTTGCGCACGATTCCTGCAACACAAATCAGCATTAAGTATGCGGAAGTCAATGCTTTGTTTTTTCAAGCATGAGAAATGCGTGACGAGTTGAAACACAAGGCTCGAAGTAAATTTTCAGGAATAAGCGTTGCGTGACGAGCTTATCAAAGCCAGCAAAAATTTAGTTTTCATTCGCAGGCAGCGTTTTAGAACTGCACTCAACATGCACGATACGACAAAAAGAGGTTACGACAGCAACTGCTGTACATAGCATGAACTCAAACTAGTTCAAAAGGACGAAGTTTTTCTTTTTAGCTGCTAAATATTTTTAATTTATTTCGATAAGCAACCGATTTTCTTCCGATGTTTTGTCGTTCTCTGCTCCCCTTTCAATAACCGCCCTCTTTGTGTGTCACTCCACACAAAATATTCGGTAATAGGTGGTTTGCAACCAATCTCTAGAGACAAAGAAAACAAAGCTGCAATGTACAATTGCTGGCCTATACGGCCTACAGAGTTTTTATGGTTTTGGCATCTCTATAAAGCGTAGATAAATGTCCCAAAACTAATTTTTCGATCACGTCACTTTTTGATCCCGAAGTCAAGCTTCAAATTTAGCGCTTTGGCCACGCCCAAACAAGTCGACCGCGTAATCGAAGATTGGTGACTAGTAGCGTCACTTCAGGGGCGACTCGAAATTGAAAGAGATAGCTTGACTACCTTCATAGACAATCTGATTCATCGTGTAGTTTCATTAAGCGACACTTTAGGACACAGTTTAGGACATCAAAGCGACTTTTCTTTTGAAGATCATGGCAACGGTCTTTCATCGGATTCGAACGAAGAGATACAGTTCGAAGATCTAGACTGGTTTGACGGTGATGCTCCTTCCAACTGAAAAGAATGCCCCGATTTGTCAAGAGGCACTGGCAGATGAAGATTGGCTTCGCGAATATAATTGTGAAAGGAAAAAAATAACAGACAACAACAGCTACAAAACAAGTTTGACAGCATTGTAACGAAAACAGAAGGCGTACAAGCTTGGACAAGAAATTAAACGCGAGTAACTAACAAAATAAACTGAAATGCCCAATTTTCACACAGCTACTGTAAAATGACTTCAATCGGATAAATCTTCTTCTCCCCAGCTATTGCGCTGTTCCCTAGCATTTAAGATTTCCAAACAATAACCGCCGCGGGAAGTCCTCAAGAGCGAAGTGACAACAACACAGAGTGGATGAAACACTTGGTGTCCATTTGTCGCGCTTTAAATTCACAAAGTCCGTCCATTTCTTCTTTCTGGCCTTTGTTTCACTTCGATCGTCGCTACAAATGGAATTTTATGTAATGTTATGCCCTTTTCTGCATCAGGAATATTTGAACAACCTACAACAACACATCTATCAGGCATAATTTCCGAAGAAAAAAACAAAAATGATCCTCCAAAAAAATTGAATTTGGCGCGCGGTTCCTGAAATGACGTCACAGTCGATTCTGGAACCAAGTCTCTTTCTGGTGCTGTCTCCAGGTCACCTTGATTAGGCGTTACCAAAGCGCGAACTTTGAAGCTTGATTTTGAAAACTTATTTTTGGGACATTTATCTACGCTTAATTTTATAGAAATGCCAAGACCACGAAAATCCTGTAGGCTGTAAAGACACTTTATTAAACGACAACAACAAGGTAACGGAAAACGGCATCACGTTTACGTGAGACGGCAAACGTTGGTTTGCCGTTTCACGTTTCACGCAAAATGGAGCGAAGCTTGTGACTTTAGCTTCACGTGACCCACGGCAACTCGGATTGTACTCTGTGGTTGATCTCGAGTATTTAGCTAACAAAAAAACAAAGCTGAAAAAATCGGAGTCTTTTTAAACAACGTTTGTTTCTTGTTTGACTCACCGAAAAATGGTATTGGGGTTCGTTCTTTTTTTTTCAACAAACGTGTTATGAAAAAAGAAGAACAAGACGAAAATTCCACGTATAAGGCAAACGCGAAAAATGGCGAGAAAATCATGGTCACGTGGTCACTTTTGCCATTCGCGTTTCACGTGATCTCTCTAACATGATCAGGCAAAATCCACTTTCATTGTTCTGAGTACCTTTGGCCAAACTACACTCGTTTCAGGTATTTTTTATAGTCCCTTGAGGTATTTTCAAAATGGTGGATATTAACGAATAAAGGTCCAATTTGGAACTAATAAAAACTCCTAACCTAATCCGATGCATTCTGCTATTGGATTGTCCGTGAAGTAACAAGGTTCGAAATTATCCGCATCCTCTCGACGATGCATCTGAAGAAATTTCAAAAGGATAAGAACAGAGTAAGTAAAGTATAAGTGTAAATGGGTTAAAACCAGTGGCAACCTAACAACTCACTAGTCTCTAAGGAGGACTTTCGCTCAGGTTACCGAAACATCAATCAAAAACAAGTTATTGTATGGACCAAACCCACCTAAACGATCGCGTCCGTTTTTCAAATGCGAGGTTTTTTTTGTAAACCACAGGAAAAAAGAAAGCTCTCTCCTATAGAAAGCATTCAATACAGTGATATGCTAGCGGATTGGTTTACTATATTGATAAAAGACAAAATAACGAATTAACACAAATCGATTTGAGATGCGGTAAAAGACAAAAAATAAAAATGCCTTCTTTTTCAATATGGCTACCGTTTCATTGCCTACACCTCTAACATGGCTACCGTCACTTCAATGTAGACACACTGTATATGCACATCGTAGAAACAATACTTACGTCCAGTAATGCACGTAATTATATTCATGCTCAATAATGATGAATGTCACGGAGTGTTTCAAATAGTTATTTACAACAACAAAATTAAAGGAAAGATTGAAGTGATCCTTGCACGTAACCGTATACACACCTGGAAAAGTCACGCGGCTTAAACGGCATTCGAACCCATGCCGTCTGCAATGCCGCTGCGATACTCTCTAACGGTGCCTGAGCTATGAAGCCACACAGTTAAGAGAAGGTCAATTTGTTGGGCTCATGTGTTCCCGTGAAAGGACTCAATGAAGTAAATGCATATGTTTGAAGCCCGGGTTAAAGAAGAAATTTAGAGAAGTCATCCTCGCACTTGGCTGGACAATGGAAGCTAATAGGGCCGTTTATATGAGAGAAAATAAGCCGTGGCTTACTCTGGCCGCGGCGTACATAATACGCGAAAGGAACTATTTATACGGGTATAAACTCCCCGGCCAGGATGAGCCGCGGCTTGAGAAAGCCGTGAACGTAGATTTTGTACCATTTACACGCGGTGTTCGCGTCTTATGTAAGCCGCGGCTTATTTTCTCTCGGATAAACGGCCATATTAGCGCCGTTTCTACCAGAGAAAATAAGCCGCGGCTTTCTCTGGCCGCGGCGTACATAATACTCGAAAGGAACTATTTATACGAGTATAACTCCCAGGCCATGATAAGCCGCGGCTTGAGAAAGCCGCGAACGTAGATTTTGTACCATTTATAGGGGGTGTTTGCGTCTTATGTAAGCCGCGGCCAGAGTAAACCGCGGCTTATTTTCTCTCGTATAAACGGCCCTATTGTCTCTTATAGACACTTGCAAGATTTAGGTGGCTTCAGGCGCGTAGCGCGGTCATTAGGGAGCTTAAGCACGCGCGTTTTTGAGACGCGGACGGCAACCGGAAGAGAACATTTTGCGTGCCAGGGCAGTGGTGTCTCCCAGATTTTTATACTAATCATCTCTAATGGAGAAAATATACTTAGTAATGGAAATGTAGTTGTGTCGTCGTTGTGTAAATACAAGTTAAAAGAGAAAACAGCTCACTTCCGGTTGCCGTCCGCGTCTCAAAAACGCGCGTGCTTAAGCTTCCTATTTTTTCAAGTACGCACAAGTACATATGATCTAGAAACCTAAGTAAACTGAGCGAAAAATACTGCGTTCTTTATTTCTTGTCGAAATAGTTGTGTGAATAAAAGCAAAGACCAAAGCGTCTAGCCCTTATTTTGAGCAAACTTGGCGCAAACAAAACATTGTTTTGGTTGTGCTAGCGTGACTGGAATTGTCAAGAACGTTCTGGGAACGTCGCTCCTTTGTCAAGAACGTTCTTGGAACTTCGCTCATTTGCAACCTCGCCTTTTTGTTGCACGCTGGCCAAACAACACTGCATTGTTAGTGCAAAAAAGGTACAATGCAAAACTAAGTTAGAACATGGTATAGCTTGTCTTTTAGTTTTTAGAATTTAATCAAAGTGGTGCTTTCATCACGAAATCTTGGTTGCGTACAAGTAAAATGTTAAAAAATGGAAACAATTGCTAAAAAATTCAAAATTTTCTGGTCACTTCAAGTACACACGTGCGTATATGCGTATAGGACGCCACGCGCCTGGGATTCAACGGGATTCGAGCCCAAGACCTTTGTGATGCCAGTGCAGTGCTCTGCCAACTGAGCTATGAAGCTCACATCACCACGCTCACAGTTATTCTTACGTTGAGAGTTATTGTCGATGCTTATTTCCCTTTCGTAAACGGTCGTTGCCATTTGAAAGGGTCGATGCCATTTGAAAGGGTCGATGCCATTTTTTAGCTCTGAATTTCACTCATTAAAACAACCGTTTACGAAAGAGAAATTTGCATCGTAAATGTGTTTCCTTACTTACAGAGCACGGTTTAATGGACACTTTGTCATCTTCATTGCTTGTACATCAGGACGGATTTGATTAGAGGAAGGAAAAAGAAAACTTCTAGACGCTTATGAAAATCAAACTGCATTTTACATACCTGATCGGGGCTAGTTTCTCCAAGCCCTACAACACTAGCATTCACAGAATAAAGAATCTGATCCCATGGAAGCTGCAAAAGAAAAATCATCACTTGTCAGATAATGAACAATCAAGAATGGTTGGTAAAAATAATTCAAGTCAAGCATGTTCGTTAAAACAACAACTTAATATAAAAGTCGTCAAGGCCTTGACTATATACTACTTTTATTGGAATTTTATTGATTTCTTTATCTGAGAATTTCCTTCAAAATTCCATTTCCTCGATCCGTATATATATATATTCCTTACTTCAAAGCTTGAAGTACTCTTTTGTTACTCCAATAAATTACGGTCGGAAAAAAAGAGGCTCAATTTTACATAACCTGTAGTATGAATCGAGAAAAAGAAGGCTGCAAAGATTCTTTTGTGCAAAATCGATCTGGAAATAAATAGGTCTTTGAAAACGCCACGTTCTTCTGTGCAAGCACAGTCCTCAATCTCGACCCCAGAGCTCTTCTCTTGACTGAGGAAGAGAAGAGCTCTGGGGAACCTTGAAACAAAGTGTCTTCTCATTGGTTTTCGTGAAGAACAATGAACAGCATCTCTGATTGGTGCATTCATGTTAGCGCGAGGAGAGAGCAGGCGCCGTAAGGATGAAATAGCCAATTTTTGGCTAAAAGACTCCTACGATGCATGTCCTCTGGTGACGAGAATGGCACAGTCCTTTACTGTGGATCGTTACCTCTGTATGCATGATATGAATTGCAACTTGCTTCCAAGGCACACTGTAGGGAACACAAGAGAGTAGAGATGTAATTCCACTGGTGTGGGGACCACAATGTCTTGTGTTTGGTTTTATCCGGCTGAAATACGACAACAATGCCAAAACACGTTTATCGCTTGCGGTGAACTCCGACCTGAGGAAACAACATAAGATACAAACTTCTTTTAACAAGTTTCCAACAAATCACCTTATTTTTAAAGAGGAACAATATGTGCATTTTGCCACGTTTTTACTTAAGTCCCTCTTCAGAAAAATGCGCGGGCACATAAACGTAGCTTCCTCTTCTTCTTCTTCTACTACCACTACCACTAATACTCCCACAATCGCTACCACTTCTACTACTACTACTACTACCACCACCACCACCACCACCACCACTACTACTACTACTACTACTACTACTACTACTACTACTACTACTACTACTACTACTACCACCACCACCACCACCACTAGCACTACTACCACCACTACACTACTACTGTTACCACTACTACCACCACTACAATACTACTACTACCACGACTACACTACTACCACCACTACACTACTATCACTACCACTACTACCATCACTACACTACTACCACCACTACACTACTACTACTACCACCACTACACTACTACTACTACCACCACTACACTACTACCACTACCACGACTACACTAATACCACCACTACACTACTATCACTACCACTACTACCATGACTATACTACTACCACCACTACACTACTAACACTACCACTACTACCACCACTACACTACTACCACCACTACACTACTACCACTACTGTCACTACCAGTACCACTCAAAGAAACCAACACGTTAAAAAATCATGGCTTGAGTGGGGCTCGAACCTATGACCGTGCGCTAGCGCTGCACTGGTCAGTACCATCTAAGCTATCAAGCCAACTGAGTGTTCTTCAATTGTGAGTTCGTTATATACTGCAAGAGTTGAATGAATTGTTTGCATAGACTGAAACTGTTGGATAGTGACGTATCCACGGGATAAAGTTATGCAGCCTTTCAGCAAATAGGGCCTGGACAGAATGTGTAAATTGAAAACCTCTTACCCGGAACTATTGCCTTTATTCCCTCTGGCGTCAAGCTGCAAAACAACAGGCTGAAACAACGATCTAGCTGACGTTATCATTTGTTCATGCTGTTGTCCTTTCTTTAGAGATACAATCTCGTCTCTGCAAATATTAGTAAAAACTCATGAGGATCATCACCATATCTTTGTTTACCCTCGGATTTTACAAAACTTTGGTGTAGCTCCTATCTCCGAACGTTTTCCTTCCCAACCGTGAAATACCACAGAAAACAACACTGGGAACGCCATGCCCCACTCTTTGAGAAAAGTGTGTGGGTTCTTACGTCGCACAGGGTTTTGAACATTGAAGGGTTGTGATACGGGGCCTACGGTTTATAGTCCTTATCCGAGAAGACTGAGAGTCTAACCATTTGCAGATGTCATTAGAAACGCAAGCACTACTGGTATTCTGATTGACTCTCATCTAAACTGGAAAAAACAAGTTGAATTTATAGGTAAAAAAATCAGGAGAAGTATTGGCATCTTATGCAAGTTAAGACATTATGTTGATTTGGATATTTTGGTGAAACTCTATTACGCTTTTATTTATCTTTTTTGGACCAATGGAATTCTAATTTGGGGAAATACCTATGAAACTACTCTCAAACCTATATTTATACTACAAAAGAAAGCAGTACGCATCATCACATTTTCTAAACTAGATAGTTACTCTAGTCCTTTATTCAAATCTCTTGGATTAATTAAGTTTTTTGATATTGCTTTATTTCAAATTGCGATTTTTATGTACAAATTTCATAATAATATGCTGCCTGCTGCATTTCATTCTTTTTTTTACCAAGGTATCAAGTGTTCATAACTATAACACTAGATTTGCAGCAAAACACACTTACTATCTTCCTTATGCTAGAGGCAATTATGGCAAATTTTATATCCGTTTTCAAGGTCCATCTGTCGGGAATACCATTGATGACAAAGTAAAACTATCATCCTCTATATCAGTCTTCAAAAAACGATTGAAGAACTAATATTTTGAAATATATTAAGGGTTATTTGCTAATTCTCAATTCACATACCCGTGTTATGCCTTATCAAAGATAAATTGTGGCCGAAAATATTTTGTAATGCGTTATACAAGGTAAAAAAGCCAAATTAATATCGTGCTTATCTTAAGAAGACGTTCATGATGTTTTCCAGGGGAGATGTAACTAATTCTCATCAACATAGCCGTGTCTCATGGTCTTTCAAATGTCCCTGGGGAGTTCCATGAACAAATAAGGTATCTACCCCGGGAGTGCGTGGTTATCAGGTAAGTTGACATTTGGTAGCTTTTACGTGAATAAGAATAAAATAAAATAATTTCTGTTGTAAGTATCTCAGCTTGCAGTGTCGCTGTTTCCACGCTGCAGCGAGGGATTTTGAAGGAGTAGGAGCTGCCTTAAACAAAGATCTATCATGAATTATGACTACCAACCTCTGGGCGCAGGGGCGAATATCTTCTTCCCCCTTGGCAGAAAATACCCATCCTGGAGCATGCGTCAACAATCCAGTTGTTAGCTTTGGGAGATTCTTAAAAGCACGCTTGCAGCTATCAGCGTACTTGAACTGTATGATGTGTGATGGTTGGACCAAGCGGATCACGTCAAACAGCAATGGTACACCCAGGCCTGGGATAAAACAACAGAAAACTATGAAAATCTACGGCTCAACTTTAACTAAACACAGTTCACATTATTTGTCTTCACTGAAACAGACTCCCGTACACCAAAAGCTGGAATCCTGACATGTCCTCCTTCGACTTTTTTGTGATAAATAAAACTTGGCCTTTAAGATGGTTTATCTTGATATTAATGGAGAAAAGGAATTATAATTTCGTGATTGCTGAAGTCCCGTCCACACGAAGCATATTCAAATGGTTTTCACGCGTCCACACGAAAACGCTAAAACGATGCGAACACGATAGTTTCCCTTACAAAGCATGCGCACTACTAGCACTTTATGAGCCCGCACGCAGTTGATAGGTGTTCATGTTTAGTGTTGTTGTATTTTCTAACATGTCGAAATCAGCGAAAAAATGCAGTAAATCCACGAAAATTAACCTATCTTTTTTACAAATTCGTTTAACAGACCTTATTGTTGCAGCTGACACGGAAAGCAACCTTGTTATGTTCAATCACTTCCTTAAATACTCAGCTTGAAGATTTAACAATGAAAAATGCAACTGCATGAAAGCTATTAAACTTGAGAGAAGCCCAAGAAGTAAAGACACAAGTTGTCTAGAATCTGTCATCTTCATTTACGAAGACAGGGCATGACTGGACTCGAGCGATGACATCATCGTATTCGAAAACCTCCGTTTTCGTCCGTCCACATCTGTACGTCCACTCTAGAGACCGTTTTCGAAAACCTCCGTTTTAGGTGACCGAATACGCCGTTTACGTGTGGACAAAAGGCAAAAACGGAAATATCTGGAACAAAACGCTTTGTTCCCAAAGGCTTTGATTTGGTTGCACCATTGAGTTAAGCCTGGTTTTCACTAGCGACGCAAGCACATCTGCAAGCACAAGCATAAGTAGCTTATGCCCGCGGTTTCAGAGTGAAAATCGAGAATGAATGATTCTCTGTTGCATGCCTACGTTGTCGTCAAAACCTCCAATAGACCATTTTGCAGTTGTATGCTTAGTTACCTGGCCTGTGAATGAAAGTGAGGCTAGAGTTGACATTGTTGTGATAAAAATCTCACTGCTTTTCTTGTGTAAATTCAAAGTAATTAGCATGAGAACCAAATCATTAACATAAGAAAAGCAGGGAGGTCTGTATCATAACAAGGTCAACGCCAGCCTCACTTTCATTTAAAGGCCAGGTAACTAAGCACATAACTGCAAAAAGGTCAATTTGGTGATTGCTGAGTACCGCAAACATTTGCGCTAAAATGCGTGCCGCAGGTGCATGTCGATTATTTTTCCTCTTTTAGCCAATAGTATTTTAAACTTTTTTGGTGGCGTTGTTCCTACTAACCGTGTCGTCGTTTTTTAAACTTTCTCATAGCACCAGTGGTTAAAAGAGAAAAAAATACATGTAAGTATGCTCGCACGTTCAGCACGCACTTTTAATAGCACGCATTTTAGCACACACATTTCTCTGCGCAACAATAGTGAGTTTAAGAGACGACGAGCGCTACGACTACGACAACGCCACAAAACAATAGTATCAGTGGCTAAATGAGCATAAATAATCGTGCAGTACGGATTTTAGCAAGTACAAGTGTGTTTGCAGTCCTCTGCGTGACGACGACGTGAAATCACCAAATTTGAGGTTTTGAAGACAACGTAAGTATGAAACAGAGACTCTTTTATATCTCTATTTTCACTCTGAAACCGCTCGTACCAATTTATTTTTAGGATACTACGCCCAGATTGTGAGACTGAATAATCTCGAAAGACTGATGATAGAACCAAATTATACTTTGAGGCAACTCTTTCGTCGACCTTCGCCGTCGTGGACGTTAAGATCCCTAATGACGTTAAATCACCAAATTTGATGACAACCGATAAAGACAACGACAATCTACTCTCGAGAAAGGGAAATCAAGAACACCTATGCCAAGCAGAGTCCTCTTTCCTACAGTGTTCATTGCAAGAGCTTAAGTTTGAGTGCGGTTAATTTTCTTACCCTTAATCCATCCTTGTGTATTAACAATCAGTGGAATCTTATTCCTGTAGTTATCAGCATACGTTTGATAGACATAATGAATACATTGCATGAAAAATCCTGGTTTATCCCTTGGCGATATATCGCCAAAAAAGACAGACCTGCGAAAAATGCGATTAATAAGTAAATAAACACGTACGGCCTTTTTAAAACACTTCATTGTCTTTGAATCATATGGTCAATAGTTTCTTGACAGCTACTTAGAATATTGGTCAAGACTTATAGTCATTTTACGAATTTGATCCGTCACTCAGTTTCAGTTGACGTCCCCTATGGTCCTTGTCCACCAACTTTGTTACAAATGATGCCAGAAGCCTGGGCTTGAAAATAAGATAGCGATTCCTGATTGGCTAGCGGCGCGAACGAGACTCGATTCAGGACACAACTTTGTTGGAAGAGCAGCAAAACAATGCAACATTGTTGCGTCGCGCAGAACTAGAACTGCTGGTCGCAGTATTTGATCAAAAGCAAACTCCATCCAACACTTGATCAAATTGGCTTTATACCGAAACAAAAACAAAAAAAAAAAACGAGCGCGAATTTTCATTGGCTCAGCGAACACGGATGGAAACAACGTCATCTCTCCAGGGAACTTGCCAAAAAGTTTCGCTTTGATGTCATTTGAGATGAAGTAATGTGATTGGGCAATCGAACTGATTAATGCCCATATTAGGAGTTTCCTTTGGGGGGAATAAGGAGAAGGTTCGTTTTAATCTTGCCAAACGTTGGTCCGTGAAACAAATTGTTGCGAACACTTTTCAAGGTCATGCGAAAGTCGCTCTAATGTTAGTTGTGAAAAGAGGAAAAATAATCGTGCTCTACGTGCGGCACGCGTTTTAGCACATATTCTTGACATGAAATCACCAACTTTGAGGTTTCGTGATAACGCGAGCATACAAATGTGAACCTTTCATTGTCTATTTTTGCTTTGAACCCGCTCGTACCCATTTTATTTTAAGGATACTTCGCCCTCCAGCAATTAAGTTATTAACGCTAATTCAGTGACAGAGTTGAACGCTTCCGTGTAAGCTGATGTGTAAACAAGTCGCACTGCATTTCCGCAACATTATATCCTGGTAGTCTACTTCCTTAATCACAATGTTTATCTGTAGTAATTACAGACCTCTCTGGTTGCTGAAGATGGGTGAAAGGTGGACCTGTGTGAAACGAAAGAAATAAGTAACTGATGAAAGAAAGAACAAACAACACATTGTGAATTTAAAGTAATCAAGCAGGATTGTGGAACATTCTTGCC
>NC_090889.1:18131983-18139483 GCF_036669925.1 Montipora capricornis
GAACTGAACATTTCGCACGCCAGGACAGTGGTCTCTCCCAGATTTTAAAAGTATCGTCAATCATCAGTGAAAAGACACCTGGAAGTATAATGTAGTAAGTGACAAAACAAGTTAAGGAAAGCAGCTAACTTCCGGTTGCTTTCGTGGCTCTCGTGCGTAAGTTCCCTTTCGAGACGTTTCTGAGCCACGAACAAAGGCCGGAAGTGAGCTGTTCTCCTATTTAAGTTATCTTTGACCCAAACACTTTACTTGTTATATTGTTAAGTATGTTTTCACCACTGTAAACGAACAGTTTACAAACTTGGGAGAGGCTAGTATCCTGGCATGCGGAATTACTTCCCGTTTCCTTGCGTGCGTGATGAAGCTGGGCGACCCCGGCGAAGAAAGAGTCGTGTTACCTATTGAAAACGATAATTTTTTTTCATCTCCTTCCTCCTTTGCTCTTGCCTTAGACATTCAATTTATTTTTCAATACAGGCCCCTTGATTGCGCTCTAAAGAAATCGTTGAGGTCAAAAATAAATTTCGAAGGAAAGAAGTGTTTTTTTTTCGATGATGACTCGGGGGCAATCGGAAAATCCGAGGTCGTACCTACGACCTTCCGATTACTAGTTCGGATGCTCTGCTGCCACTGACTACAGGAGACTCGTTGGGGCAAGAAAAAATGGCAATATGCAAGTTAGGTAAGGATCTAAGAGAACTCTAGACTACACTGCATTCTAATGGTCTTTACCTTTTATCGTTTGACATTTTGCACTTTCTATGAATCCAATCATATGTTCAGGGAACACATTTTGATGAATGGAAAGTCGGATTAAGAGCCATTTGAACGGAAGAGCTGTTTTACCACAACCAACTGGACCTATAAAAGAAAAAAAAAAGAATATTAAAACAAAGAGCCTGGTCGCAGACTACGTTCGTTCGCTTCAGGCTCATTCACTGCGACAGCAATTACGATATTCTAATCTCGAAATTTTTTCACGTATATTATTTATAAGTAATACATGATTTTTCTGGCCACGTTCGATATTTTAATAGGGAGTTTAAGAAATCAAGACGGCTACCATAACGAAAACGTCACCTCAAAATACAAGTTTGAGCAATTTCAAATAAGTCACGCTATTCCATCTTGTTTGTGTTATACAATATGGCGAGTATCCATCAAATGGATTGGTACGCACGGATTTAAAGCAAAGACAGAGAATGAAAGATTCACTGCGGTGTTCCCACGTTGTCGTCAAAACTTAAAAATGGTCATTTCAAGTTGTTGTTTTGACGAGTACGGGAAAGAAGCTTACAAAAATGTACTCAGCACGATCATTTTTCCGCCTTTAACCAATAATATTGCAGCTTTATGGTGTTGTCGTTTCCGTAGCTGTCGTCGTTTCTTAAACTCCCAAAAATTCACGGTTAATGCTATAATGGTAGACGAAAAGGATATTGGACATCTCGTGACAAACACGATGTACATAGATTAGAAGGTCACCAACGTAATATTCCCCTGCACCGTATTCAAGTGTTTCGTATAACACTGATCAGCAGTGTTATAATTCAAAGCACCCATTCCGAATAGCACTGATGTACAGTAGTTAAGTCTAACACCCATTTTAAACCGTTAGCTTTCATTTTGGTGATGCGTATCTATTTAAATATTAGGAAAAGTCGCACTTACTCATCGGCTTGCTTCGATGGTCCAGTGGTTAGCAATGATGCAAAAGGTCGCTTATGGTCCAGGTTCAACCTTCTCGACCTTCATGTTCTTAAAAAATCTTGGACCTTTATAGCGTGCTTTTTCAAATTAAATTGACGAGAAAATTTTTAAGTACAGAGTTAACTTCATGTAACTAAGTGAAAGAGGAAATATCCTTTTCGTCTATCACAAATACCACTCACCAAATTCCACATGGCTATCTCGGCTACGAGGCCTTATGTTCAATTTGAATATTATTTTGTTTAGAAATCTCCCATGAGACTTGTAATACAAAGAAAACAGCACTGTGCCGTGAGATTTGACCATAAAGCCTCGTAGCCATGCCTGAATATTGATATATCGAACTCGGCCTACCATTAGCACTTAGTCAAATCGAGGTTTCACTGTAATATTCCAGCCAAATTGCACGATTACCTATACAAATAATCATTACATCTCGAAGAAGATGATTTTGGGCAAAACTAATCTTTATGTAGGAGTGTTGTGTGAACTTGAAAAACGCTGAGCCGACTTTTTGAAGGATTACATAAACTGCACCGAGTCCTTTTCAGTTTTTGTCCATTCATGCATCTATTTGGCTTAATTGAATTTCTTTTATGTTCTTCATTGAATACACTTACGTGTAAATGCAACGTGAGTGATGTTCTCTTTTCCCCAAATCCACGTTTACTCGTTTTTATAAAATACAGCCAATTAATGAAAGCGTCCCACTGAACTCTCCTCCAAGTAAGATACCCTATACAAAAAATTGCGATGGCCTAACACATACATTATTGGATGAAATAAATGTATTTGAAGCGCAGGTTATAAAAAGAGTAAAGTTATTTATTTATTTATTATTTATTTTTACTATTTAATGTCAACACTTGTCTTGGCAAAGCTCTTCTTCAGCGGAAGATCACTGATAAAGATAACAAAAAAGAGGGCCCAAGATAGATCCCTGGGGAACTCCTGATGAACACTAGACCAGGAAGAGTGCTTACCATCAATGATGACTCTGTGATAACGATCAGACAATTAAACCGTACACCAATTTAAGAAGGAACGGCCAATGCGAAATTAAGGACGGTGCCTGCAATTGTTATTGCGCATACGTTTTGCGCATCTCGAGATACTCGGATTTCCTATGGATGGTGCTTATTATACAGGGATTTTTTGCGCGGCTTAAAACTATGCGGAGAAACAGTTTAAAATCCAATTGAGGCCTTAACTACTGTAAAATTGATGTTAAAATCGTTAAAAACGTTTAGAATCCGAGCTTTCGCCGATCTACGGCATCATCAGGGATTAAGAAAAATATTCCGCGTAGGGCTTATATACAGATGTAAAGTGAAAATGTGAAAAGCGGGAGAATGTGGGTAAAATGCCTAAGATAAATAAGGAGGTATGAATATGAATAAAACGAGTGGTATGATCTAATGACCGAGTGTAAATAAGACATGCTAAGTAATTTCTAGAATAAAAGATCCGCGAATTCGTTGCATTCCTCTCGGGAGTTCATGGTAGTTTGTACTTTCGTATGTAAAACGCTTCGAGCGGTCGTAAATTTGCAGGATCGTTTTCTAGCACAATACTCTTAATTTAGATGCCTTTGTAGACTTTGTTTTGGCACTGAGAGAGGTGTTTCTTCACGGAGGAGTTGTCATTGTTCAGGTGTTCTCTCACACGATCGTGGATAAGCGTATAGTGCTCCCGATGTAATGCTGGTTGCAGTTGTTGCATTTGATTTGGTAAACAGCATTGCGTAATAAGCACAATTTGGTGCCGGAGATAGGGCAATTGGCCCTCGTGCATGTCCGTTCTTTGTTGTTGTGAGAGAGGGCTTGTCTGAGGGTATATGATTTGTGCGCCACCCGAACTGGTATGTCCTCTTTTCGGAAAATGCTTGTGATTCTGTAGTTTAGACGTTCGGAGATATATGGGATCTTCATGTACGACCATTCGGTGTTGAGAGGTCGGGGGTTTTCCTGGTGGTTCTGAGAGTGCTTAGTTTTGTCTATGATGCTTTCGGGATACCCATTGAGACGAAGGACGTCGTCAAAAGTATTTTGTGCTTCCTGGCTATCGTTTTGGTAGAACATTTATCTCGATGCGTTTCCGTTCATTACGAATGAAGTTTATCTTTGATTTTTTCGGTATCGCTGATTGGTGGTGAACGAAAATTGGTTTCTTTTGCTGTTTTCTTGTAAAATTCAAAGGAGCTTTTGCCATCTTTGGAGATGGTTACTTTGAAGTCAAGTAGTGATAGTGAGTGGTCACTTGGTGTAATTTCCGGTTTCTCGCATTTTCAAATTTCAATTTGGGGTGGCAGCATTGTTCATTTGTAGAGTGGAATTGGTCCGCCATATCCTCACAGGTGGTCTGGAAGGTAAATGGTTCATCAACCTCATATCTCTGGTAGGGGCTGAATGGATAAATGTGAAGAGCGGGCATATGCTTTTCGGAGGTCTATGTCCATGAAAACAGGATGGCCAGAATAGCTGAGCTATATGTCGAACCCAGTAGGGAAGGCTTTCTTTCTTGCGGAAAAATTGATCATTAAATGAGAAGCACATGTTATTTAGTGTGACTGTGAGGAGGTCCTTAATGTCTTGTTTGGCGAGGGAAATCTTGGGTTGTGAATTCTGTCGGTGGCGTTGGTAATGGCTTCTTGTATCGGTATTGACGTATACAAGGACACTACATCGAGACTGCATGGGTATAGTAGGGTTTTGTTTGGTGAAATCGCCGGCTTGGATGTATTTGATAAGTTCAAGGCTGTTTTCGAGGTGTGCTGGACGGTCTTTCAGTAAGGGATTGAGGGCGTTGGCGAGCAGCCATGCCAGGCGATGTGTTGGTCCCTTGGGGTTAGATACTATAGGTCGTATTTTAATAGCTGGGCCAGTTGTGTGTGTCTGGAGGAGGTGGTAGAACCGGTGGAGGTCGGTGTTTCAGTCGCTGAAGATCATCCTGACAAAAGAGGGTATCTCGTTCTGTAGGCAAACCTTTTCCAAGTTGAGTTGACCTTGTTCTGGACTGTTTTGGCCGACATGCGGGGTATCTTTTGATAGGCTGGAGTCGTTGAGATGAGCTAGTGCAACTCGTGTGTACGTGTCTTGCTGTACTACGCAGAATTCCGTACCTTTATCGCTGGGGAGGCAGACATAGTTCTCTCTTTGAGTTCTTTGATTAGTTTCTTCTCTGAGTGGCTGATGTTCGACCACTTCCTTTGCGGCTGTAGTTCTTTGAGGTGGTTTGAAGTTTGTGGTGGATCCTTTGGAGCTTTCTTTCGAGTTCGTCTTCAGATTCTGGTTGTAGATGTGTCGGGACTGTGGATAGGTTAAGGAAGTCTGAAGGCTGAAATCTTGATTCTCGAAGTGTTTCCATCGTATTTGATTGGCTAGCCGATAGAATGCTATATTGATGCCCGTGAGCGTGTGTTCGCTTATGCCAGGGGAGAGCCTAAACTTGGGGCCTTTAGAAAGGAGAATGATTTCCTGGGCGTTGAGGTTACTGGTGAGGTCGGTGACCAGATTAGGTTTGCTTGTGGTGGACGTTGTTTGAGGAAACTTGTGAGGTTGTTATTATCGGTTCTGTTCAAGTTGGTAGTTCTATTTCTTTGATCGGACGAGCCAGTTGACTATTATTCTCCGAGGTGTTAGCACTGCTCGGGTTCTTGAGGTTGTCTAGCAGCGTTAGGAATTTTCTGTTGTGCAGATTGCTGGCGGTGTTATACGCTGGGTATCTTTGGGAGCGTATTTGAGATGCCACGTCAGTGTGAAGACTGATTGTTATCCTTTCCTCGGGCCGTCGTTGTTCGTGTAGTTTAATGGCAATGATTCTCCGGAGTGCTCTTGTGCTTTCGTTTAGGACAAACGTCTTGTTGTCTGTTTGGATTTCTCAGTGATGGATTCGACTCCAAAGTCATACTGTATCTGAGGTTTTCGATTGTCTTTTGGAAGATGTTGAGTGTCGAGCATTGGTGAGGAAGAAGAGTCTTTGTTTGCTGGTAGCCAGAGTCTCGCTGTTGCGGAATATTTTCTTAACGAGGACAAATTCGGCTCGGCCCAAGCCTAGTTTCAATAATCGTTGGGTATTGTCCTTCAGTAGCATTTTAAATGAAACAGTTTAAAATTCAATTGAGGCCTTACACTACCAGAAAATTGATGTTAAAATCGTTAAAAACGTTTAGAATCCGAGCTTTCGCCGATCTACGGCATCATCAGGGATAAGAATGAGAGAAAGCTGAACTTAGCAAGTACCCTTGGTATCCAAAAAGAAAATTGGGGGTAACATGCATTTTTCATAGACAATTAAGCTTTAATTTGGAAAAGAACGCCATACATCGCTTTGTATTGCTTTGTACAAAGATTGATGATAAAGTATCTTTGAAAACTGTGTGGCTACCCCCAATTTTCTTCCACTTGTTAAGATAATAGAGTGTTTTCACGTGATGTCACGGCAGCCATGTTGGTGTCCCTAAACAAATGAACGGCGGCCATGATGGTGTCTCCAACTAATCCTCCGGGAATTGAGCTCTGTTATCATGCATGCACGTTTCCATTTGTTTCGGTGGAAAAAACAAGGTTACTGATAACGTGAGTGAAAACACTCCATAGTCTTTAAACAATTTCTAAAGTAGAATGCCATGAGGTGCTCGATCAAACCATTTAGCAAAGTCAAGAAACATAATATTGGTCTGTTGACCCTCGCACGTATCTGGAGAATTTTAAGCAATAAGTTAATAGATTGCTTAAAATTGTTCAGAAAAGTTCGAGGATCATTTCCCTCTTTCGTGTAGAGCCCACACTTCAAATACACGCATTCTTTTCATTAATGGAGTCCTCTCACAGGAACGCATGAGCCCAGCAAATTGACCTGCTCCTAACTTAGTAGATCCAAGAGCATTCCACTGGCAAGGGAGAGGTCATGGGTTCGAATCTCGTATCAGGTGTCTTAAAGCGCTACTACAATTTTTTTATTTTTTATTTTATTAATTTTTTTTTTATTTGCAACACAACAATACAACAATGTACATAAAGAATAAAATCAACAATTATAACGAACGCATACTATACATATATAATATATATATATATATAAACATAACAACAATTAAGACGGGGGGGGGGGGGGTTAGTATCAAACAGAAGAGCAGTTTTCAAGTTTCCATTGCCATTCAATTTTCCTCTGTAGTTCTACAAAGTTTGGCGTCTTAGAAAGTGATTTACAAGTGTATAAATAATATTTCGTGTATAGAAGGAGAATATCTAGTCTGCGTTCTTGGGCGTTCGTCAGTTTGCATTTTTCCTCCTTTATATGGAATAGAATCTGTTCATTCGGGGGAGTAAGTTTTAAGTTGCTCAGATTATTGAACAATTTCACAATATCGTTGTAAAATGAGGACGTAGTAGAACAGTCCAAAATGTATGAAGTATAGAGTCATGACTTGAGCATAGAGAGCATTGATCATCGACTGTAATTTTAAAGCTTTTCAGTTCGCGCTTAGTAACAGTTATCCTATGCAGGAGCTTAAATAAGAATTGCCTTAGTTTATTATCTTTAGTTATTTATATATCTTTTAAAAGTTAGCTTTCCAGGAAACAAACGAATCAGGGAAGAGTTGTTCCCAAGCTTTCACACCAGTAGGCACAATGATACAGTTTTCATTAAAAAGTTTGTAATAATGTTTGCACATCATTTTGGCCAAGGAGAGCGAAGGGTTTTTAGTTAACTGAAGTATATCCTCCATTTTGAAGAGATCATCAGGCGTAATTTGCGTTTTATATGCACTACATTTAATCTCGCTGG
>NC_090889.1:18164483-18176983 GCF_036669925.1 Montipora capricornis
TACTTACTTACCTACTTACCTTCCTACCTACCAACCTACTTACCTACCAACCTACTTACCTACCTACCTACTTACTTACCTACTTACCTACTTACTTACCTACTTACCTAATTACTTACCTACCTACCTACCTACCTACTTACTTACTTACTTACCTACTTACTTACTTACCTACTTACTTACCTACTTACTTACCTACTTACTTACCTACTTACTTACCTACTCACTTACTTACCTACTTACTTACCTACTTACTTACTTACCTACCTACCAACTTACTTACTTAACTACCTACCTACCTACTTACCTACCTACCTACTTACTTACCTAACTACCTACTTACTTACCTACTTACCTACTTATTTACCTACTTACCTACTTACTTACCTACCTACCTACCTACTTACCTATCTACTTACTTACCTACCTACTTACCTACTTACCTACTTACTTACTTACTTAGTTACCTACCTACTTACTTACTTACCTACTTACTTACCTACTTACTTACTTACCTACTTACTTACTTACTTACCTACTTACTTACTTACCTACTCACTTACTTACCTACTTACTTACCTACTTACTTACTTACCTACCTACCAACTTACTTACTTAACTACCTACCTACCTACTTACCTACCTACCTACTTACTTACCTACTTACCTAATTACCTACTTACTTACTTACTTACCTACTTACTTCCCTACTTACTTACCTTCCTACCTACCTACTTACCTACCTACTTACTTCTCTATCTACTTACCTACTTACCTACTTACTTACTTACTTACCTACTTAGATACCTACTTACTTACTTACCTATGTACTTACTTACCTACCTACTCACTTACTTACCTACTTACTTACCTACTTACTTACTTACCTACCTACCTAGTTACTTACTTAACTACCTACCTACCTACTTACCTACCTACCTACTTACTTACCTACTTACCTACTTATTTACCTACTTACCTACTTACCTACTTACTTACTTACTTACTTACTTACTTACTTACCTACTTACTTCCCTACTTACTTACCTTCCTACCTACCTACTTACCTACCTACTTACTTCTCTATCTACTTACCTACTTACTTACTTACCTACCTACCAACTTACTTACTTAACTACCTACCTACCTACTTACCTACCTACCTACTTACTTACCTACTTACCTACTTACCTACTTACTTACTTACTTACCTACTTACTTCCCTACTTACTTACCTTCCTACCTACCTACTTACCTACCTACTTACTTCTCTATCTACTTACCTACTTACCTACTTACTTACTTACTTACCTACTTAGATACCTACTTACTTACTTACCTATGTACTTACTTACCTACCTACTCACTTACTTACCTACTTACTTACCTACTTACTTACTTACCTACCTACCTAGTTACTTACTTAACTACCTACCTACCTACTTACCTACCTACCTACTTACTTACCTACTTACCTACTTATTTACCTACTTACCTACTTACCTACTTACTTACTTACTTACTTACTTACTTACTTACCTACTTACTTCCCTACTTACTTACCTTCCTACCTACCTACTTACCTACCTACTTACTTCTCTATCTACTTACCTACTTACTTACTTACCTACCTACCTACTTACTTACCTAACTACCTACCTACCTACTTACCTATCTACCTACTAACTCACCTACTTACCTACTTACTTACCTACTTACCTACTTATTTACCTACTTACCTACTTACTTACCTACCTACCTACCTACCTACCTACTTACCTATGTACTTACTTACCTACCTACTTACCTACTTACTTACTTACTTACTTACTTACCTACCTACTTACTTACTTACCTACTTACTTACCTACTTACTTACTTACCTACTTACTTACTTACTTACCTACTTACTTACTTACCTACTCACTTACTTACCTACTTACTTACCTACTTACTTACTTACCTACCTACCTACTTACTTACTTAACTACCTACCTACCTACCTACTTACCTACCTACCTACTTACTTACCTACTTACCTACTTATTAACCTACTTACCTACTTACCTACTTACTTACTTTCTTACCTACTTACTTCCCTACTTACTCACCTTCCTACCTACCTACTTACCTACCTACTTACTTCTCTATCTACTTACCTACTTACTTACTTACTTACTTACTTACTTACTTACCTACTTAGATACCTACTTACTTACTTACCTATGTACTTACTTACCTACCTACTCACTTACTTACCTACTTACTTACCTACTTACTTACTTACTTACCTACCTAGTTACTTACCTAACTACCTACCTACCTACTTACCTACCTACCTACTTACTTACCTACTTACCTACTTATTAACCTACTTACCTACTTACCTACTTACTTACTTTCTTACCTACTTACTTCCCTACTTACTTACCTTCCTACCTACCTACTTACCTACCTACTTACTTCTCTATCTACTTACCTACTTACTTACTTACTTACTTACTTACCTACTTAGATACCTACTTACTTAGTTACCTATGTACTTACTTACCTACCTACTCACTTACTTACCTACTTACTTACCTACTTACTTACTTACCTACCTACCTAGTTACTTACCTAACTACCTACCTACCTACTTACCTACCTACCTACTTACTTACCTACTTACCTACTTATTTACCTACTTACCTACTTACCTACTTACTTACTTACTTACTTACCTACTTACTTCCCTACTTACTTACCTTCCTACCTACCTACTTACCTACCTACTTACTTCTCTATCTACTTACCTACTTACTTACTTACTTACTTACTCGCAACAACACTTCCGAAGGCTCTAGAGAGAAATTTACACACAAAGAAGTCAAATTCGACTACCAATTGGAAGACCATCTCAAAACTATCAGAAACCCAGCACATAGAATAAGTATGACAAAATTGCGTCTGGGGGTTCATAGCTTGCGAATACAGACTGGGAAATACGGAAATAGAGGTGCACCAATCCCAGTAGATGGAAGAACGTGTCTAGTCTGCAATAGAGGCTATATAGAAGATGAGCGGCACTTCTTGATGTATTGCCCAGGGTACGATAACATTAGAAATGAGCTCCATTCTCTCCTTTCAACAAACGATGTTGTTTTCAAAAGCCTTAATGATGAGGATAAAATACGGTATTTACTTACCCTAGAAAACGAAAGCACTTCAAAGATAGTAGGTAAATACACATATTTAATGTTTCAGAAGAGAAAAGACTTCCTAAATGCAAAATAATTAAAATAATAATTTTATACCAATTGTATTACAAGTAATTGTATGATCTTTTTAGTTAATTAGTTATTCTAGTAGATATCATCACGTTTATTGTAACGTGACCGATACCTCCCTTTGGAGAGTAAGGCGCAATAAAGATATACTGTTTACTGTTTACTGTTTACTGTTTACTCAATTACTCACTCACTCACTCACTCACTCACTCACTCACTCACTTACTTACTTACCTACTTACCTACTTATTTACCTACCTACTTACCTACCTACTTACTTACTTACCTAACTACTTACTTACCTACCCACTTACTTACCTACCTTCAGTATATATTACAACTACAATGTACACGGCTGTTTTACAAGATTGCCGTGTGGGAGCCCGACGGGCACCTACTATATAGTTGGTCAATTTCCCTTTTAAAGTATTCTAAGGAGTCTGATTTTCGCAAGCTGATGGGAAAACTATTCCATAAAAGTGCTCCGCTATAACAAAAAGCACGCTTGCCAAAATTTGTGCGCGGCAAAGGCAACTCAAGTTTAGGCTCTACGTTTCTTAAGTTGTATTGCGTTCTGCGGGTACTGAATGAATTCTGGAGGTACGCTGGGGTGAGTCCATGGATTGTTTTAAACATTAATATAGCTTTAAGCTTTTGTCGGCGAATAGTTAGATCATCCCAATTTAACAGATTTAAAAGGAAAGTGGTGCTTGGACCTAATAATCGCCCTGGCAACCTTATTTTGAAGCTTTTGAAGTTTATCACTTAAGGTTAAGTTGCAATCGCCCCAAACGGAGCTACAATAATCAAAGTGGGGTAAGATCAACGCTTGATAGATTTGAGGGGCAGTGCGCTTTGAGATGTATTGTCTTATTCGTTTAACTGAGGGCGCCAAAAGCTGAAGATATCTTCTTGCTAAGATCATCTATATGATTAGACCATGAGAGGTGTTCGTCAATTATCACGACTAGTGATTTAGCTTCTTAAACTTTTGTGATTAATTTAGCATCAATCTCAACGTTTATCTCAATGTCAGAGAATGAATTTAAACGTTGGTTTGACCCATTAACCATAAATTCGGTCTTCGCAATATTCAAGCGCAGTCTGTTGGATATGAGTCGTATATTAAGACTTCTTAACTCTGAATTTAAACCGTTTTCAAGATCAGTCAATGTCCTGGCAGCAAAGGTTATGTTAGTATCATCATCAAACATCATGGGAAAGTCAACCGAAGGCAATTTGGCAGATCGTTAATGTAAACTAGGGCCGCAATAAGAGTGGTCCTAGGTTGCTACCCTGTGGGATGCCACAAGAAACCGGTGCAACATTAGACAACTGGCCAGGGAGACTACATCTCTGACTTCGGCGGAAAAGATAAGACTCAAACCACTTAATACTGATTGTATCAACACCATATATACGGAGCTTCCGTAAGAAAATATTGTGATCATTGGTGTCGAAGGCCTTTTTAAGATCGATGAAAACTACACCGATGACAAGGCCACTGTCAATATTAACCGATCAGCTGTTTGCAGCATCAACCAGGGCTGTAAGGGTTCTGTGTAACGATCGAAATCCAGATTGACAGGTTGTTAGCGTTAAGATACTCACTAAATTGATCACAAACACATTTTTCAAATATTTTGGCAACGGTCGGTATGACGGATATTGGTCGATAATTGTTGGGGTCATCCCTTTTGCCCTTTTTGAAAATCGGAGTCACTCTCGCCAATTTCCACTTATCTTGAAAGATATCAGTCTCGATCAATTTAGCAAAGATTAATAGATGGTGAAACTATGCTGGCAGCCTTTTTTAATAGTTTATTTGGAATATTACCTATTCCGGCCGACTTCCTCTCATTTAGTTTGGACAGCAGCTTATAAACTACATTCAGCTATGGTGGTTTCAATGAGAACGAGGATTCAGTTGGCATGAGATATGTTTTAGGCTCTATATCAAATGCTGGAATTTCTGAAATCAGCCTTTCACCAATGGTTGAAAAGTGCAGATTTAGTTCTTCAGCTATTTCAAGGGGTTCAGTTGTAATTTGCTCGGCAATTTTAATTTCCGAAATACTCCCAGCCTTGTTTGATCGTCTCGTAGACAGTTCATTGATTAAATACCAAGTTTTTTGGGGATTTGACTTGCTGAGCTCTAGATTATCAATGAAGTATTTACGTTTGGCTTTCTTAATTTCGTTATTTGTCTGGTTCCGGGCTCGTTTGTATTGATCCCATGTTGACTGTTTACGGTCCAACATGGCTTTCTTTTTTAAATCTGTCTTGTGCATTTCACGGCGTAGATGGTCAGTTATCTATAAGGCCTTTTTATTGCCAACCCGTTTAGAATTAAGTGGGGCATGTTTGTCTATAGATTACATTAGCATATCTTTCCACATGGACCACATATCATTTGGGTTGTTAAGAGTTTCAATATCAGACCACGCCTTTTGTTGTAGATCCTTTAGGTAGCTAGACTTACGGAAATTTTTCATGTGAGGGTTTTTATTATTCTAGCTCCTGAACGCTCGGACTTGGACTTATATGTCATATAAATTAGAGCATGGTCGCTAATTGCAAGGTGAACTGCACCATACGTGGCAATTTTATCGGGTGAGTTCGTAATACAATGGTCAATAAGGGTGCAGGAGTTCATACTAGTAACCCTTGTTGGTTCAGTGACTAGCTGGTTAAGTCCATAAATATCGAAGATGTGTTGAAGTTTAATAGCGTTGGCTGATGTTATGCCTGGCGTAAGATCCACGTTAATATCTCCCAGGAGAAAAAAAATCAGAATTTTCCGCGTCTATTTTCATCACTACCTTTTCAAAGTCATTGAAAACACTCGCCGGAGAATCGGGAGGTCTATACCAAGTGCTAACTAAGAATGGTTTGGACCGGAGCCTAGTGATTTCCAAACCAACAATTCGAGATTTTCAGAATTCAAGTCGCCACGGATTATATAATTAATTTAGATTACATCGCTCATAGAAACAGACCCCACCTCCGTTACGCCCATTTTTAACACGATCTTTCCCTATCAGTTCATAACCCGGTAAGTATACCTCGCTGTCGTCAATAGTGAGGTCCAATTTCGTTTCGTTAATGGAAAGTAGATCAATTTTAGAATTGGACACGAAAACACGCAGCTCTTCAATGTTGGCTAACAGAATATTTATATTGAGGGAAGCCATCACTAAGCCTTGACCTAACGAATTGATCTTAACATTATCAATGGACTTACCCTGTATAGTAGCATTACCAGCATTACCTCTTTCGTCCCGCAGTACGTAAGCAATGGGCTCCCAAACGGCAATATCCTAATCACTATGAGCAATGAAATCTAATATATAGATTTAGCCAAGCCTAAAAGCGGAGCTCCCTGGTTATGTATTCTTACTGCCTGTAGGGTTTGTGAAAATAGAAAGTTTCGAATTGTCCGTGTTTTGATGTTTCCGGTTGCTGTTTTAATAATTAAATCATTTCCTTTGCTTTCTTTAGTAGAAAAATTCATTGCCTAACTAGTGAAAAACCGATATCGCATGAATCAGGAAGCGATGAGTGCGACATCGGTTTTTCCAGTGACATTTACTTTGTAATTCACCAGTTTCGCAATAATTTTTTCTTCAACCGAATGAGTTTTAACGGAAAACAAGCACACCCTCAGCATGCGAATTAATGGAAAAGAAAAAAAAAGCCATTTCAGAGTCAACTGTCAATGGCCAGCGAATAGTATCTTGCTAAAATTAGAAGCCATAAAAAAAACTTTGTCAGTTCAAGGTCAAAGAAGAGTTTTACTGATGTACTTTACTCCACTTTATCTCTGAAAACAAGATCATTCACATTTTGATGTATTTCATTGAAACACGCCAGGTTGGCTTGGTACAAGAATCGGCAAACTACGGCAATGCAACCAAGAAAGGACGAACATCAAACACGATCTGCTCCAACACTTCAATAACGTTTGGGTGCTTTAAACAAACTTCTGAAAACACAAGCTACCGAGATTTCCCCCTAATTTTACGATAACTCATTGCAAATACGTGTTTATAACATAAGGGCAAAAATTTCTTGTCACTGTCGAGGCACAACGAAAACCAGTTGGGCAAACAAATTAAAAAAAAAACACTTATTCGCTCGCATTTTAGAGGAAAACAAACAAGCAAATCAAAGTCAACGTTGTAATATATCAACAAACTGGAATTCCGAATAGAGTGCCGCGTCTGTTCCATCATAAAACCTGAAACTTCATCATATTTTCAGTTTCTGAATTTGTAATTTTAGTGATGGTTTCTAGTTAAGTGAGAGAAATAAAGTTGCTCTATTGGTTTCTATGGTCATAGGTTCGAGCTCTTCAACGTCCCCCTCCCGGAGTGAAGCTTGTCATAGAAGCTGTCAGCATCATGAAGGGCGTCAAGGCAAAGAAGGTGGCCGGTGAAAAGGTAAGAGAGTATTTACTATTTACGTCGATGGTATCGTTTATTGCAGCTTGTAAAATTCATAAAATAATTCATAAGGATGACAGCCACCAGAAATGCACTATTCAGCTCACATGCGTTGCTTTGTAAATCCCGATAAAAGATGAACTATCTGAAAGCACGGGGAGGGATTGAATAGATAGCAGGGAAAGGCCGGGGTTGATGAATTTTTAATTAGTTGAATTATCAATAGGATTAACTTTTATAAAGATCTCTAGCTCACCTAATTAGTATGCTTAACTTTAATAAAGGCGAGTCCTGTAAATTTGTACAAAGTTTATTAATCAATCACAAGTTTGACATTTCAATCACAAGTATTACGTAACAATTTACTTGCCTCTTGTTAACCTTGTTGAGAACGTTTAATGCATCCTCTCCTCCAGTATCACACAAATGATAGTTAACCGCACAAATTAACAAATAAAGCGAATTGGGCGCATGACGCTCTCCATTTTGATCGGCACCTCACAAACGAACTTGCTCAACCAAAAGTATAGCATATTTGGCGACATGTGCTCAATTGAAACGGTCAGATTTTGAACATCTTCGCATTTGAGACCGGGCACTCCAACAAGTTCTGACATTGCACATTTATTGCCTTCGCTGCCGCCATTCTGTCCGACCTTTATGGGCTTTAAAACGGCTCGCCTGCGGTTCGCCGTTTCAAATGCCCATAAAGGACTCCCGCTCATATTTTATCTATTACTTATCTTATAAACACCGAAGCGACAGCTAGCAGTAAAGCTGGCGAGTTCCAGTTAAGTTTGCACAGCAGAAAGAATTGCGGATTAGGCAGCGTTTCGAAGATTTGTGTGTCGTGAATATATATACCATCGCTTTGATCTCGATTGACTATGCTTGGTAACAGACTGGCCAAAGTCATATTATGATTTTGATTTGAGTTAATTCAAAAGTAACTTTTGCATTTTTTCCATTTTTGCATCGCCCAGAGTGTTAATGAAAGGGTCAGGGCGCAGCTATTACAACGGAAACATGTGATGGAGCCTAATCCTAAACGAAAAAGTCCAGAAACGAGAGATTTTAAAGAGCTGCTTGGTAAAAAGATAACTAATTTGGTGTCTTTAGTTTCAATAATTCTTTTTTTGTGGACACTGTCTGTAGGTGGGTACAAAGGTCGATGACTACTGGGAACCTGGAAAAGCTCTATTGCAAGATCCTGGAAAGTTCCTTGAAGGCCTTTTCAAGTATGACCAGGAGCCCATCTGGAGCGTGCAACTTCCATACAGCGTCTGTGAAACGGCGTTTTCACAAGTAGGTTTATTTTTAGACAAGCCGTTCCCGAGAATTAGGTCAAAAAACAAAGGCAGTTCCGGTTCGGTGACCCTATGACGTCAGCTTAATTTCTTGTAATTGGTCATCGGGCTCCTGTGGGAGTCTTATTAGGGGAAATTCAATCTAAAAATAACCTTACTTGTGAAAACGCCGTTGCACGGAAATAGATAAGTTGCACGCTCCGGATGATGGGCTCCTGGTATGACAAGGTAACATTTTCTCTTATTCTGCTTTCCTCCATTTTGATATTAAGGAACATTTCTTTAGATGAAGTTCCTACTTCCTTATGGCTTTTTATCAACGTAGGACAATATTCCGGACGCAGTACTAGTGATTCAGAAAATTCAACCTTACATTGAAAATGAAGACTTTCAGCCAGCTGCAATCGCCAAGGTAAAAAAACAACATTGACTTTAATTCTTCTTTAATGTGCGTTTTACACACTTTTTAAGGACGGTGCCTACTATTGTTATCGCGCATACGTTCTACGCATCTCGAGAAACTCAGGTTTCCTATCGGTGATGCTTACTAATACAGAGATATCTTCGCGCGGTTTAAAACCATCCGGGGTAAGTAGATCTTAGTAAGTACTCTTGGTATCCAAAAAGAGAATTGCGGGTAACCTTGCATTTTTGAGAGATAATTAATCTTCAATTTGAGAAAGAACGCCATACATTGCATTGTGTTTTAAATCTTTTTACAAATATTATTCATCAATTATCTTTGAAAAATGCGTGGTTACCCCCAATTTTCTTTTTGCATGATCTACATTTCCTACATAATCGTAAACCGGGGCAAATTACATTTGAATTAGTAGGCACCGTCCTTAACTCAATCGATTCAAGTTATTGCTTCTCAAGACGTTGAAAAGAATATATTTTCATTCAGTGCACGCGATTCATTTTTATCGTGGCATGTCATTGCGTCACAATTCGCGCGCGCTTCAGGGAATGAGCAAAAACAATCAGCCCGAACTCATCCCACATTTCTTCTTTGTGTACTTTCAGGTTTCCAAAGCTTGCACCTCCATTTGTCAGTGGGTGAGAACCATGCACAAGTATCATTTTGTGGCTAAAGCAGTGGCTCCAAAAAGGGTAATTTTAAATTCTCAATGTTCAACTTATCTTGTCCTTTTACCACTTAACTCTTATGGTTGGGTGTTGTACTAGCCTGTGTACAGACCGCCCCTCCCCTCAAAAAAAAAATTGGAGAGGAACGGTCTGTGATTTACCGTTGATAATCGTGTTCCATACCACGTGATTTTTCCTGGAATGTGTGGAAAATGATTTGATTGGTTATTACCCATCGATCATTACATCATTGAAACAACGAGTTTTGATTGGCTTTTATTTTTATTTCTCCACATCAACAGTGTGAGAACCACCGTGAGAGATTTTACGATGAGTTCGTTCGTGTGTACTTTGAGCACGGTACAAAATACGAATAAAAATCTTTTTGATTGTCTAAGAGGTTTTTCTTTTAAAGTACGAGCGGAATTGTTATCTATGGAGTGTAAAGTGGAAATCGATTCGACGTGCATATCATTTGTAGGAATTGTCAGCGCAAAAGAAACGAAAGCGCTCTTCACGAGGTGAATATAGCACTATTCAAAAGATTGTCCACTCGAAAACGTCTCCCGCTATTCCTTACCAGTCAATGTAATCCCAACCAGCCTAGCCATTCTCAAGTACAATCTACAAAGCGTCATGCCATGGAAGATTTTAGAATGTACACACCGAGGAAAATAACAGCTCATCGGCAACGATCTGTGCTGTTTTGAAGATCACAGCCGTACCTGGTTGGAAGACTTGCAAATACATCCTCTCCTTTAAAGAGTGCTTCTATGCTATAAAGCCAAGGTATCTTAAAACTATCGGAGACGCTCTTCGATGCACGTTTGGAATCTACCTCATTGACCACCATTTTGAGAATTTAGCTCCAAACGAAATATGAGCCACGCAAGTTTTGGTCAGCGTAGATGACTAAATAATGTATGCAAAATTATTCCGGAACACGATTACTAACGGTAAATCACAGACCGTTCCTCTCCGATTTTTTTTTTGAGGGGAGGGGCGGTCTGTACACAGGCTAGTGTTGTACATGCATTAAGACACTGTTCTTGAATAAACGACAGGTGAACCAGAGCATTAATTTTTTTATTTTCGTAGTTTTCGTTTTCTTTTTTGTGTTGACTAATTTATTCATTCACTTCAATCCATCCGCAGCCGGATTTAATTGACTGAGAGTCGATTTTAATGAGGGAGGAAAACCGGAGTACCCCGAGAAAAACCATCGAGGTCAGATTGAGATCAACTGAAACTCAGCCCACATACGACCTCTGGGCCGAGAGTTGAACCCGGGTCGCAGAGGTGGACGGCATTTTTGATAACCGCTAACTGGGCCGCCCTGACTCTCCAAAGTGTGTCAATGGTTTTTATTATCGTTTTCTGGTGAAAACCGAAGAATGGTGCCAATCAACTTCAAAATCTAGTGCTGTGTTTTAACAAATCTCCACCTTTTTATGTTCACTTGTTTGAATCTTTTATGTTTTTCTACTTATAAAGAACAAATTTGAGTTTACATTTGACAGCTTAAACCGTATAAGGTTTCCACCTTTCTTGTGCAAACGTCAAATGAGATTTTATGTCGACTTTAGTTTTTTTTGTTTTGTTTTTGCTTTGTTGTTTTTTATTGTAGGCTACTCTCAAACAAGCAACATAAGAACTGCAAGAAACCCAGGGAGTTCTTGCAGAGGCAAAAGCTCGCTTAGCCGAAGTAGAGGAAGGTATCGCTTCCCTTCAGGCTAAATATGAGGAGTGTATTGCCAAGAAACAAGAACTCGAATTCAAGACTGAGCAGTGCTCAGGAAGGCTTGGAAGAGCTGAAAAGGTCAGATACACATATAATTTTAAGTCTTACATTCACAGAATTCTGTTACTTAATTCATGTTTCCAGATGGAGAGATAACTGGAACCAAATAGGCTGGTTTTGAATTATGCAAGAACCCATGAACAGATTCGAGGCAGTTGTTGACATTTTCCTTTGCTCCTCTGAACATTAACTCTGATCTTTAGTTCTTAATTGCACAATAATTCGAAACTAATCCACAGGACAGGATAACTATTTTCAAGTGTCCAGCAACGAAAAAAACTATATCAATTAACTAGGAAGCATTGCAATTAGCTTATTTTCTCTGTTTGGAACGAGCCGGATTTATTTAAATTAATATGTCTCCCCTTTTCCCTTTAGTAGATGAGTTTCTTATTTTTTTTCCCATTCTTTTCTGTCATGCAGTTGATTGGTGGGCTTGGTGACGAAAACGTCCGCTGGCATGAATCAGTGCTTGAGTTCGATGCTCAGATTGTCAATATCGTTGGTGATGTCATGATTTCCTCAGGGGTCATCGCTTACCTGGGAACCTTTACTCTGAGTTTTTTCCTTTTTCATATACTTTGACAGA
>NC_090889.1:18186983-18196983 GCF_036669925.1 Montipora capricornis
CCCACCGTAGGAGTGGGTTTTATGGCGTACTTAATTTTTTGATCATACTTTTTTATCGTAGTCAGATTGCATACTGAAGAGTATTAAACCCCCTGCTAAGCCTTTTATTATGTAGGCTTAGCCGAGAAAGACAATGGTGATATCGGCTTTCAAGTTTCAACAATGGCAATTCTCTGTAGTTCAAGCGCTATCAGAAAGTGTTGGCAAGAAACAACATGGTGCATTGCATATCTTATTTAATTTTCATTTCTTTTTTTTTGGTTCAAATTTACCGATGAAATCAGGACGACATCTTGTGTTGGATTCCAGTTAAGCTTCTTTTCAGATTAGCGGAGCTAATGTGTTTTTTGTGGTGTGAGTCAGTAATAGTCGTATCGACGATGATTGCGATCACAGGTGATACTAACGATAGTGGTGATGATGATGATGATGACCTTATTTTGATTATCACACCTTGTGTAAGCCAGTTGCCCTATCGCTAAAGGGTGACGAAACAAGTTGCAAAACGTTTTCTTGTGAACCGCGCACTGTTCACTGTGCAAAATATTTCTATACTATTTTAAAAATTGATTTAATATCCAGGGAGAATACCACGTGTCTTTAGGGTTAGGGTTGGTTGACTAACTTGACTAACATGCGGGGTCTAAAATTTCTTACTGCAATCTTCAGGTGTGAAGATTCGTAACTGTCAAATTCCTGGCTTATCGCGAGATACACTATCCTTTGATGATTTCTGGCCTCATAAATATGAAGTTGATGACCTACTGTAGCTAAGAATGTCTTCCCGTCTCATGGAGACTTCTTCTTTTGTTATTGCTTGCATCTCCTTATCTGATCTAGCGCCGGAGCCGTTAGCGTCACTTCCTTTTAATCACGTTTGTGACAAATGAAACCCCGAAAATACGTTACGAGCCTCAGGCAAAATTGGATATGAACGAAAAAATTGAAGGTTTCCATCCTGACGGATATGGGGACCGTGAAATTTTTACTTTCGAGTTGAATGCGACAGTTCATAGTTTGGTGCCCCAAACAAGCACGCTCTTTTGCCCATTTCACACGGTACAAGCAACATTTATGTTTGTCATTTTTGTTTGTCTTTTATATTTTTCGCCATCGTGCTATGTTATTTTACAGTCAAACCAAGTGAAGCGTACCCCTCAAGATTGCATTAATGAAGTGATTATTTGAAACTTGAACCCGCTAGTCGTTTCAAGAATGCAATAATGAATTGATTATTCGAATATTGAACTCGCTCGCTCGATCCAAGAATACGGCTAAATTCGCTAACGGCTTCCGTTTTCGAAAAATCAATTCACTGTTGCGACTAGTAGGTTTCAAACCTACTAGTCTTTTCTAGAATGCAATACTGAATCGATTTTTCGGAAACGGAACCCGTTAGCCGTATTCTTGGATCGAACGAGCGAGTTCAATATTCGAATAATCAATTCATTATTGCATTCTTGAAACGACTAGCGGGTTCAAGTTTCAAATAATCACTTCCTTAATGCAATCTTGAGGGGTACGCTTCACTTGGTTTGACTGTAAGGAGGAAGTTTTGTATGTTTTTGGACACGTGCATGTGTAAATTTTATTCAGGATTCAGACCCAAAAGTCATTTGTCGAATTTAAACCATACCCGTTTCTTTAATACGAAAGAATGATTTCACTTCCGTTTTTTAATCAGTTCATTTTTAACGTTTTCAATCGAAAAATCCTTCTTTTTAAGAACTAGAACAAGAGCTTTTCTGCTTTGTAGAAGTGGCTTACAATTTCAGTTTTGACTTCTTTTTTGCATGTTCAACACAGGTTACCCTGTTTTGATTAGCTTTCATTTTTCCTTCGTCTTTGCTTTTACACTACATATATTTCAAAACTGGTACCATTACATTCAAGTTTCCCAAGGCTACGTTTGTAGTCAATTTATGTCATTAAGTTGAAATGTGTTACCGCATTTCAAATTAAGAGTGCAAATTTGAAGTCATGTGTGGAATTAAAAAGCCACTGAATATGAATGCCCTGTTTTAGGGATAAAACCAACCTCCGCTTTTTTTTTGCTTTTTGTCAATATTGCCAGTCAATCATAAAAAGTAACTTCTATGACGGTTCATATGGAGAAAATATGTCCTGAAATTACTTTGTTTCATTTGATCGCCAAAGGCGTTCATGATTATTTTGGTTGATATAGGGTTTAGTCCAAAAAAATTACTTTGGCTGAATAACACACGTTATTTCCGTCAAAGTAAAATATCAAACAACCTTGTCAGCGATTTGTTTGCGTGGCAATAAAAGGAAAATGACAGGGCTAGTGTTAACGCGGGTTTCAATCTGGTAGCAGGTGAAAACGTCGTGCTATATAACGCACTCGATCAGGGATTCCCAGCGAATTTTCAATAAGATTCACAGGTCTTGAAACCATATTGTTTTGAAGTTCGAACCTTAAGAAAAATGTCATATTGAAAACGGTGGTTTCCGTATTTAAGCAGCCGCAGATGTGACGTCGAAGCCCTGCTAGGCCTAACAATTTGAGAAAAACCACATCGACGAGCTTCTTGTTTTATACTGACGCACTGATAATTTCTTTTTGGTTGAAGCATCTGGTCTCTTTCTTTGGAATCGGAAGGAAGACAATAATTCAGCAAGGACCAAAGTGGAGTTACCGAAGGATGGCTGGTGCTGAAAATTCGTGTGCCAGCGTACGAGTGCCAGTACCTCTTTCCTTCATAACGGCAAGTTTGTCTCTGCTCCTTGCCCTAATGACAATTCCAGGCAACTTTTTAGTCTGCTTTGCTGTTTTCAAGGATCCCCATAAAAGTCTCAAGACGCCTTTCACCTTCTTCGTTGTGAATCTGGCCGTATCAGACTTGATTGTGGGCGTGATGACTGAGCCGATATCTGTGTTGCTTCACTTTCGCGAGGGCCTTTCTCTTGATATTGGTCATCAATTTTTTTGGTTGATCCACATGTCTTACTTTGTCTCGTGCACCGCGTCAGTTTTGAACCTCGCTGCTTTGACAGCGGATCGCTATACAGCCATAAGCTACCCTTTACGGTATCGAGCAAGGTTCGGCACTAAACGTGCCATTTTCATCACAGGTTCCATTTGGTTTGTATCTTGCTCATTGCCGTTTGTTTACTTTAAAGTTGGCTATTTGAGGTATACCTTTGTGTTTGCAAACACTGCTGTAGCTTTGACTTTAATCATTTTTCTTTTCACATACGCTCGGGTTTTGCGAGGCATGCGAGCGCATGTTTCGGAATTGAAAACAATACGACAGAGCTCACAATCAGAGGAGAATCGTGCAAGACTCAGAGCGGCTTCGAGGGACAAAAAGTTAACGCAGGTACTTATGATGATGTTGGGGATCTTCCTTGTCTGCTATACTCCATCCTGTGTTATGATTTACATCATGAATCTCTGTTTGTCTTGTGATTGCATTACTATCCATGTTTTGAGGGATCTTCAATTCATCTTCGTTTTGTTGTCCTCTGCGCTGAATCCATTTTTGTACGCTTGGCGTGTACCAAACTTTCGGAGAGCTTTTAAGAGGATTTTACTTCCACGAAGCATACAAGAAGAATCATTACCTTGAAGCATGCAAGACTATAGGGGAAAAAGTGCTCTTAGAACCGTAGAGTTGGTATCGTACTCTGCACGTTCTCTACCCGACCTCCCCTAACCAGTCTCTCTTTTAGCCTCGTTAGAACTGTAACGTCAGAGCAACTGGTACATTGATGCCCTTTGAACGCAACATGCGAACAAATATGAGATGCTGTGGGATCAGTATTTGTATATGTCCAATTCTTCGCGACGTTTCTGTTTTGCCATTATTAATGCAATGCATATGTTAAAGTGAAACCTTTTATTAAATTCGTCAAAAAAAAGAAAGGTTTACACTCACAGTAATAGATTCATAATCTGATGGCGTCCTTACTTCGTTTGCCATTTGTAAAACAACTATACCACCAAATGGTGGAGCGCCAGATCCATTTATGGGAATTAATGGATTGTAAAGACAATTATACCCTTGCGTTTACAGACGTGAGTCTGCTATGGACGCCTTACTCAGTCTCAAAAGCCTTGATCTACTTGAGAAGTGCAAATATCTTAGTCATTTGCATGCTTTCAGAATTAGAATTTCGCCAATCCAGTAATGATTGTAATTAGCATAGATAGCTATAAATATCAGTCAACGTCACGTTCATGTTCTCTGAATGGAAAGAAAGTGCGTGTTGGAGACGAAAAATTGAAGTGATCATCATCACTGTAAGCAATTGTTTTGTATAGACACCTGAAAATTCTCAGGTGACTTCAACGAGATTTGAACCCATGACCTCAGTGAAGCCCCTCAGTTGGGAGCAGGTCAATTTTTGTGCTCATCTGGTAGGACTGATGAAGGAAAGAAATTGAAAGATTGAAGTGATACTCGCACTCATTCATCACTTGTCCTGATAAATGCCAACATCGCTTTTCATGTTCTCTGCAATCTGAAATAAAGCTTTTGCGTTTTAAGTGCATGTCACCTTTGCTTGTGTTTTTTTCTTATCTTTTTTGCGTTCTAGTTCTGCCTAATGCTGCTAAGAAAACGGATTGGAACAAATTGTTCCTCGATTACTATGTTTGCAAAATAACTTATACATGTGTGCCTGCATGATACATCCGTGGGCCCTCTTTGTTTTGGAGTCGATCATTGAGAGCAGCTCGATTAAAGGGATGTCTTATATTTCGCGAATAAAGGAGCTGTTTTGATCAATCTGTGTTGTTTCGTACCCCAAAATTTTGTTCACAGATAATAAAAAACAAAAAACAAAAGAACGAAAGAGTCTGATAAATATTCATGTTGAGAGATTGGCTCATTACAGAGAGCAATGTAAAAAGTGATGTCTTCGACTAAGTACTTTTTTCCACCTTAGAAGTTGGTTGTATGGCCTGCTTCATTTTCTGATTGCTACAAACTTTTTTTAAACTATTTATTGCAATGACATTTCGTACAGAAGAATATTAAGCCTTTCGTAAGCCTTATATCGAATCTGGGGAGCTTAGACGAGGAAGTAGAAATATCCGCTTTCCAGTCCTAACAAATAGCAATTCCCTGTATTTCAAGCTCTATAACAAAAGTGTCGGCAAGATGTAACGAGGTTCAGTGCATTTTCTTATTTTTTATTTTAATTTGGTAGTTCAAATTACCTCGGTCCCAAGAGCCTGGGAACGAGGTTGGAAGACTTCCTGCTTGAGAACCTATGAGTACCAACAACGAATGTTACGTTTAAACCTCGTTTGTGCCTATTTTGGTATGCCAATTCAGCTCGCATCCAAAAATCCAACAAAATAATTTTTTTAATAAATCAGCGGAATGTGGTGGAAATAATATTGTTAAAAACGATGACTGTGGTTACAACGATAGTGATGATGACGATAACTATCTGTTGTTTATCAGATGTGATAATGATGATAGTTTCGATAGTTAGCAACTATTCACCGAAGTGGAGGTGGCTAGTGGTGGACACTGAGGTGAATAGTTGTTTTAGTATATACTAAAGCATTGAGATAATATAGCAAAAAGATGATTTTAATTCATTTATTTCTGAGAAGATTACAATATTTTCGGGCGCAAATCCCGCGCGAATTGCTCGCAGGTGAATAGCAAAGGATATCCGGAGTTTGAGTAGCCAATCAGCGCGCGCTTTCAACGCTATCCACTGTTTTGGTATATACTAATTATAATTAGTAGAATTCTACTAGTATACTAATGCAAATGCTGTAATCTGATTGGCTGATCCATTGAACACTATCAGCCATTAGTGTGCAGTGGCTGGAGGTCGTCTTGGAAATAACGACGTTTTTTTCGTATTTCCAAAGTTTTAGAGGAAAATTTGAATGCGAATGGGTAATTAAATTTCTGAGAAGTCTAAACGAAGGACATTTACGGTTTCCTTACTTTCAAAAAAGTTGAAATTATTGAAAAAGCTGATGCGCTTGCGCGCACAACTTAGATTTTAAATGGCAATTCAATCCGAGCGATCTTTTTCAGGCGCAAAGTTTAACAATACGTCAAGAAATAATTGGAAACCGTCATTTGAAGTAAATTTTAGTAAGAATTCCACTAAAACAATTAGATTTTTTGCTCTCGATTTCTATGAGGTGATAGTTGATTTGGCCTTCGGCCTTATCAACTATCACCTCATAGAAATCTCATAATCTAATTGTTAACTATAGTACAGTACTAATTTCCATAGCAGTAATTTCCTTATGCCCGTTACCGGTTTCAGCAAAGTACATTAAATTCCAATTTGGACGCAGTGCGGTCTCAGGGGTTAGGGCGCTTGCCTTGAGATCCGGAGATCCATGGTTCAAGACCCGTTCTGGCCTCTGGCTGAATTCGATCGTTATATTAGCCAACTGCTCTTCCTCCGGCCATTTGAGATACTTAAAGAGCCACGTTCACCCTACAGGCATTGCTTACCGTAGAACAAGAAACAAAGGCATTTCTGGTTTGGTGACGCCATGACGTCAATTTTGTTTCTTGTGATTGGTCATCGGGCTTCTGTGGGAGATTTTCTTTCCCGGTAAATTCAATCTAAAAATAAATCAGTCTGTGAAAACCCCATGACAGAAATATAGGACTGTCTGTTGTTCGCTGTGTAAGTATGTATTGTAATATGTAAAAGAATCTTGAAGTCACAACCAAAAAGAGCTCCTCTTCTACAGTGTAATATTCAACTTATGTATTAGCTCCTTTCTTTCATTTAAAACATGCAAAACCGCGCACCGGTGGCTCAGTTGGTTGAGCACCAGGCTGCCATGCGGGAGGTCGTGAGTTCGACTCCGGTCGGACCAACACTCAGGGTCTTTAAATAACTGAGGAGAAAGTGCTTCCTTTATAATTACATCCTTTATAATGGTTAGACTTTCACTTTTTCTCGGATAAGGACTATAAACCGTAGGTCCCGTCTCACAAATATCTTGCATGTTCAACAGTTCCCCGTGGGACGTTAAAGAACCCACACATTATTCGAGAAGAGTACGATGTTGTGACTGTCCTCTGTGAGTATATGGCTGGGTGGATATAGGAGGTCCACATCAGCTGAATAGCTGCCAAAACGTCAACCTGTTACAACAAATAAATAACAAACAAACAATGTTGTATGCTTTAGAAACAAAGGAGTACGAGTTTCGGCGCTCCCACTGTCTATGATCCGGAAAAACCTTCATCTGGAAGAAAAGGCCTAGTTTAGCTATAAGCCGGTTGCCTTATCACTAAGGGGTGTCGTCCTATCAAAGTGTGGATACCTTTAAGGTTGCAAAACGTTTTGTTGGGAATCGTACACTGTGTTCATTGTAAGAAATATTTCTTGCTATACTTCTTTGAAAATTTATTTAATCACCAGGGAGAATACCGCGTATCTTTGGTCGAAGAATGGTTGACAGAGTTGCGTGGTTTAGAAATTCCTCACTCGGATAACTGCAATCTTGTGGTGACTCTTGGTGATCCTGTCAAGATTCGCAACTGGCAAATTGCTGGCTTACCTCGAGATACTCTGTCCGTAGAGGATGGTGTTATTGTGCAGTTTTCACAGAGGTGGCCACTGTTTATTGATCCACAAGGACAAGCTAATAAGTGGATAAAGAACTTGGTGAGTAGTTTCTATAAAAGTCTTGGACTGATTTTCGATAGTGAGCGTACGGATAGCTATTTATCTGGAATGTCCTTAAGCAAAATGTTCATAGCAATTTCTCATGGATTTTAGTTACCCACAAGGATACTTTAATGATGTTTGTTTCTTCTGTGGCGGGTGCTGACAGGATGTATTTTCATATTACATTATATTACATACATATTATATGTACAAAAACCACTATAAAGTGGTGTAGATTAATCCATGAACAGGCAGTTACTATTAAAATTGGTGTAAAACTAAACTTTCACCTGTGAAATTTTTTCCTTGATATTACGCACTAACTTTTATCCTTTAAAAATAGTAAAAATACCCAAAATTTAGAGTAATTTTAGAACATCATTTTAGTGTAAGAGTTTCACATTGAGAAGGTGTAATTTTACATCTTTGCCTTCGTAACATTACACTTTAATTTTTAGTGAGTATTGTTTGATGGCGTTTATTCATAATCGGCTAGCGCTAGCCCTGGCAGGTGTATTCATTGAAACGAAGGAATGGTCACTACAGGCAGACTAAGTACCTTACTGGAACATTTCTTGTAACCAGCACAACATACTAGTTTAGTCCAAGGATATGAAACGGTGCTGCGGCCGGACTGTATTGTTATTTGAATGTGTGTAATAAAACGAACATTAAAAGGTACAAATGAGAAAATGTGAGGCGAAGGATGATTTCGTTGCTAAAGTAAACTTTAAAATATTCTCGCTTTGCCTGTCCAAAAGGCGAACTATTTAAAGTGATGCCTTTGGAATTCATCATTAACAAAATGGCGTTCTGGGATATGTCAAAAGAATATGTTAAATACTTGAAAAAATGTAAAAGTTGTATCGCAATGCACGATACATGTTTTGCAGTGTCTGTCACCTCAAAAAACCCTTTCCGCAAGCACAAGTCAGGACGCACGTTTCAAAATGTTTACGATGAAGAGGTCCATAACCGTACGTCACTGTGTGTGTGTCCATATAGCAATGTGTTCACAAGCGCGTTGCATTATGTTTAAAGCCCGGCAAAGCCAAAAACATCGAGATTTTGCACAGTATATTGATTTTAAATTTTGATAATGTTGTTGCAGCGGCTGGCCTGCGTATCCGGCTCTGCTCGCTCTGTAGCAAAAAAAAAAAAAAAATGGTGTTGATGTGGTACCTCAGTGAGAAAATGTTCAATTGTTCTTTATTCTACTTGTCTCCTCTCTATTTCTGTCCCCCAACTTTTACGTTTAATTGACGGGTAGAATATATGGTTTGTTGCTTCATAGTCATTTACCGGTTATCTTGTGCGGCAATCTTTTTTGCTGCAGGAAAAAGACGCTGGCCTTGATGTCATCAAGCTCAGTGACCGAGATTTTCTGCGAAGTTTGGAGAATGCTGTTCGCTTTGGTAAACCATGCTTACTGGAGAACGTTGGAGAAGAACTAGACCCTGCTTTGGAACCCATCCTGCTCAAACAAGTGAATATCGATGTTTCTTTTTTTTTTTAATCGCCACTTTCCAAATACTTTGTTCACCCATTGTCCTTATATTCTGTGGCAAGAAAAACCTAACTTTGACTTCATGTGCATACATGCAGTATTTCTTGCATTTGTGCTTGATGTGAACACATTGTGTTAAAAGCAGAATTTGTTTTTGTCTTTCCTCAGACCTTTAAGCAATCAGATAGCACTGTAATCAAACTGGGGGACGCGATTATTCCTTATCATGATGACTTTAAGTTTTACATCACCACCAAGCTTCCCAATCCTCATTACACTCCAGAGGTTTCCACAAAGGTCACTATTGTTAACTTCACGCTCTCACCAGGGTAAGTAAACGTTTCTCTTGACAAGCAATCGAAGTTTATTTGACATACTGGTTTGCAATGATCGATATGAAGCTCTAGTTTTGCTATTTGTGGCAAGTTTAAAGGTGTTTGCGAGGACTATCAGACTTTTCTTATAATGCAGATGATATTTTAGGTGAGCGGAACACTCCTGATTGTAAACTCGAAACTATAGGACTAACCGACATAGACCTAATCGGCTAACTCAATGTTGTACCCAATTCAAATCTCCCGAGATTAAGATTCTTTGGGTGTTGTATTTGCATGATAATGTAGCATTCATATGTAAATGATATGGAAATACCTGGAACAAAACGTTTTATTCCCAAAGGGTTTGAATTGGGTACATCATTGAGTTAGCCGATTAGGTCTATTGCTAGTCTTGGTGAATGAGATCATCTTTGGAGCGGGAGCCCATGCATGACTCCTACGTAGGAGTCAATCCACTATTATATGCTGATTTTATCCTGGTTAGGTTCTGGAAATGTCAGTCTTCCACAACAATGAAAAG
>NC_090889.1:18207433-18212433 GCF_036669925.1 Montipora capricornis
AAGGCCCCACACACTACATGTACCTTCATCTTCACAATAACACCAATTTCTCAGCTCAACAGAGAGATACTTGAGAGAAAGGCATGTACGGCTTTATAAGGTTTCTGCGGCAGCTATTGATTGCCTGTCCATGCGCAAACTTGAAGAACAGTTTACAGACAGCTGGAATACGCTGCATACAGGTTTTGCTAATTTATTAATGTCAGGAATTAACCTATCCATGCCTCAAACTCGCTAGATTGCCCCACATTGACAAGTAAAATTGTCTGGCGCTAGACAGAGTAAAATTCATTAAGTGTCACTCTCAGAGGTCAATGGGTTAAGAATCCTTTAGAGCAGGAACCAGTTACAAACCATCCGAAGCCTAAAATCAACATTTCATGCTTAGTTACGTGTAACATAATGGACAATTGGTAGGGTTTACATGGAAATTGGAAATAAAAAAAATCAGCTGATCATAGGTAGCTCACAGAGGGTATCACAAAACCAACCTGAATCACCTCAAGATGCAGTAAGTTTTCTTTACTTATCTTGCGCCTCACTCTGTACACTGTATATATAATCTATGTCACCCCATTTTTATTGCTCATATCCATCCACATCCATCTTCAACAATAATTATTATGGATAACGATTGCTTATTGACTGCCATAGTACAGGTTGAATGAAAAATAATAATTCTACTTATATGTGAGTCATTTATTCCCATTCTAGAGCACAGCAATAGACCAATTCGGCTAACTCAATGTTGTACCCAATTCAAAGCTTTTGGGAATAAAACATTTTGTTCCAAGTATTTCCATATCATTTAAATGTGAATGCTTCATTGTCGTGCAAATTCAACACACAAAGAATCTAAACCCCGAGAAATTTGAATTGGGTACAACATTGAGTTAGCCGAATTTGTCTATTCCCATTCTAGGGCACAGCAATTTTGGCATAAATTACTTGGATGAAAATCTTTGTTGATGTTCTCAATGTTAATGGCTTATTCTCTTTGTAAACTTTCACACAGTTTCCAGAGGACTACATTTCTAAAGAGGAGTTTGATTGTGTTGCTGTTTATATTATTCCAAAGCCAGAGCTGCAAAGCAAGCTGATTACCATGTAAGAATCCTTCTTTGACTCCCATCAATGAGCCACACAAGGTTTGCAGATGGTATGCAGTGTTGGGAGAGGGATTTGCTTATTAAATTCCAGTGTGCATCAAGCGAATACCAATGTTCCACCCATACCAGGTTAAATACCAAATAGATACTCCCAAGCCAAGAGGAATTAGAGCGTTGCCTACTTGACCCTGCTGACAAAAACCCTGATACTTCTGTAATCACTTTCTGATTGTTTAATATGTCTGACAGTGTACTACTGGCAATGTGACAACCGTTGATCCACTGCTATATCTTTAAAATTATTTATTAATGCCCTCCTACATGTACATTATTGTCTCAAGATTAGAGTTCAGGGGTTGGGAGTTCATTTGTGGCTGATATAGCTGACGATCATGGACAAAAGTGTTGAGACTTGAGGTAGCATCACTTTAGAGATAACCCCCCTCCTCCTTATCAATGTTGGATTTTCCAGGAAAAACAAATGGTTACTTTGTTTGCAGGAAGAACATTGAATATGGGGGAGGGGGGCACAAGAGCATGATTTTTCCCAAATAGTACAGCCAATAGTTAGAATCATCATACAAGGTGTGAAGTTAAGTGATGCATGCAACCGCAATCTTAATAATAATAATAATAATAATAATAATAATAATAATAATAATAATAATAATAATAATAATAATAATAATAATAATAATAGAAATGTTCTTGGTGTGCATTTAAAAAATCTCAATGCGCTTACAATAAATAATAACAATAATAAAAATAGCAAATTAACCTTCCCAACAACTTTTGACCAGGATTGTACTAATCTAACTTTTTTTTACTAAACAAAACAGGATGATTGTACCGGTACCTTTTTTTTTTTTTTATGAGTAAGCTGTGAATAATTTGCCTTGCTATTTATGGTTTCTTGCACTTGTGGGGACTGAATTGCAAGGGGTGCAACGTGCCAACATCATGCTGAAAACTTAATGTGTATTAGGCACCTCTCACAATGGCTGTATGGTCCATGTAGGATCTCCAAACCCAGCGCCACAGTCAGGTGTCATTTTCTTATGAGGGAGGGAGAGGGTTGTCCAATACACCGACATAATGAGATTCATAGCACTTCACAATAGACATCACAAAGTGTCCCCCAACCTTAATCCTTAAAAAAGTAGTAACAGTTTTGCGAGACATAAAGTGCGGGACACTTTGTGACACTTTGTGACACTTTGTGATGTCTATTGTGACGTACCAGGAATCTCATTACAATCTCATTATGTCGGTGTATTGGACATGTACGGGGAGGGAAACCACATTATTCAGAGGGAAAGCCTTGAATCACGCTCTGATGGTGGAGGTCAGAGCTGTGAGGCTGATACATTTAACTACTACTCCAGCTGGACTCCCCAAAGTGCACTGCATGCTGCACAGAGTTTTAACATTGGGTCTCCCCTTATGTGTTTGCTCACGTAACGCTTTGGTTCCTTTGGGCAAAGGGTAATCTAAATGAAAATGCACAACAAAAGTATCTCTATTTTTGGGAAAGTAACCTGTGTAGCAGGCTTTTCCATGTGGTTTTTAAACGCTGAAAAGGCTGATTTCCGTATTTTGGTTGCACGCGAAATGGGGCGATAGCAACCAAAATTTGCAAATTGACCTTTTTACTACTCAAAAACCACATGGAAATGCATCCTACGCAGCCTAGTGTGAAAGCAACACCCATCTTTACACAGAGAGAAAGGAGAAAGGAGAAAAAGGGAATCAGTAATAGAGATCTGCTGTCACCAAACAGATTTCAATAAGTATGGTAAATGTGATAATCGTAAATACTTGATAAAAAATCGACCTGTAATTCCCATTGCAGACAGAATGCATTACTGCCTTTGTTTGTTTGATGATCATTATCATATTTTCTATGTTATATTTTTAGAAATGCACTCAACCACAAGTTTGTTGGATGCCCAATTAGTATCGAAAATGCTAAATACTCCCGCAATGCTCTTCTCTTCAATGTATGTTTTGTTCTTGGACCTAATGTCGACACCATTCGCTATGAGGGTGTGGTGAAGAAGCTAGCAGGGTATATGACAACTCTTGAGGTGAGATGAAAATAAGTCTCAAACTTAGATGACAGGGCTTGCACAATGGATTTAAGCACTCTCCATCCTTCCAACGATGTGGCTGTGGCTGTATTCCCAGACTAATACTAATATCAATCTAAAACTTATTAATAGTAATAAAAAGTAACAATAATTAATATTTAATAATTAATAAATAATATCCGTTATATTAAATTAAATATTATTAACACAACTTTTCTCTGTCATATCTCTCTCCACCTAAGACCAAATTCAATCGAACCAGGTATTGAGCACACCATTGCCGGTTTAATTCCAATGTTTTGAACTTCTTGACATTGATGAAGACATTGGTGCAGGCCATTATTAGGACCAAGATGTATGCTCTTATCCCACAGTTTGCTAAGTAACAATTTCAAATGAGACTGCAACAATGCAAAGAGGCCAGCATGACTGAATAGGTGTTTGAAATTGAAGAAAACAGCAAGACCTTTTTAAAATGTCCTCACACTCTTACTGAGGAAATGACCTAAACTTTAGCTTGGACATTTATTCTTCAGAAAAAGCATTTTGTATTATGTATTAAAGCAGTTGTATTTTTGGAATGGGGAAGGACAACAGGAAGTGATTAATGTGAATCTTGAACAAAAAAATGCAAAACTGACATGTGACATTACTGTGAGTGCACGTTGGATATGAGATGGTAAATAGCTAATGAGGCACACAGCGCCAAGTTATAACCAAGTTATAACCAGTCTCATATCTAACAATTGTGAATGGAATAATAATATTGTTTTATTAAATTGTCATGAAATTCTGGACGCTTGGACATTTGGAAATTAAAGCCAATCAATTTCCAGCTTGGCAACGCAATCAGTTTTCATGTTTGGTCATACGATATACTTACTGTACAGTATGTATGAGCTGATAATCGAGATTGAATGAACGAATCGGAAAGCTAGAAACAATATCTGAGGTCGAAAATTTAATAACTCGCCGTAATCTCAGCTGAAAGTCAAATTATATGTATACTGGTTATCATACAGAGTAAACCGACAAACTCCCTTTATGAACACTTTGTTTATTTATTTAAATGTTAAATCACTTAATTGGCTTTACAATGGCTTTGTCGATCTATTTCAGCTTGAGGATGGTTACCTGTCCAAAGAAGAAACAAAATCTTCTCTCCCTTCCATTTTGTCAGAAATATTTTCTGAGCTTAACACAAATGGAAAATGCACAATACAAATAGGTAAGCCTGCATGTATAATTGTGATAGGGCGGTTCTCAAATGGCTGTCAAAAGTAATTGCGTCATTGCAATTATTGTTACGTTTAGTGATTGGTTTAAAAATTTCTCACCAGTTTATCAACCAACAAGAAGGGAAACCAAAACTAATCGCGACTTCACGCGCGATTTTTTCCGTGCTTTCAAATTGTGTGTTCAATTGAAAGCTTCTCTTTAAAATGAAGTTGTTATTACAGGTGCAATCCAATGTTCCCCGGCCAAACGAGATTCATGGTACTTTGTATACACGTCACAATGTGTCACAAGTCGTCTCCTTTAGGCTAACTTAAAACTTCAAGTATCAATTTTTGGTTAGGATCCTGGTAAAAGTTCTTTAAGCAGTTACAGAATACAGCCTGGCTACATTCGGGTCTTTCTACATGTACCGGAAAGTATTGTATTTTTGGTCACTTGGGACTAGTCTTTATTTGGGGTTGTTTTGATTTCTGTCTTTGTTTCTTTTGTTTTACGTAATCTGTGCTCCAGTACCTGCAGAAGGAGCCCTACATTCGAGACCGGTGGAAGTACTGGCTCGTTT
>NC_090889.1:18217433-18227433 GCF_036669925.1 Montipora capricornis
TCTAATACATGAAATGATTGGACGAATGACGTTGGTTTGTCGGCTTCCTAGAATTAAATGAGGAATTCCAGGCTTTCATCTGGAGTTAAAGTTAACATGGTATTTTTTGTTTTCCCTTTTTACAGACAATGCAAAGTTGTAAAGTTGATCTCTATATTCCAGGTGAGTGTTGTCATGTTTTACGATCTTGAGGCGTAGAGTTCGTCACTGAAGACACAGACGGAATCTTCAGAATAGCACAGCGTCGCGAGAAAGTCAAATAACGGAATCACAAGAAATTCTTAGTTCTGTCTTCCGTCGTCAAAGTAGCACTTTAAGATATCCAACGATTTTCCTCTTCTTTTGTCGTCCCTGTGCATCGCTAACGTTTATCATCAACAATTTTCCACAGTATTCCAATGTTTATATACCCACTCCTGAGATTAACCAGCTGATGCACGACAAGAAGTTACAAGAGGAGTGTCTTCAGTATGTTGCGAAGAAAGGTAAGTGGGGATGAATATTAGTGGGTCCAAGTACCAAGTCGCAAAAAGTCGTGGCAAATATCCATCGCGTTCACCCAGACAGAGTTGAACAATTGTTTAAAGTGCCTCTAACCGCAACCAATTTTTCTTGCTGAGGTAAATCTGTTCAGCCATTGTAAAAGTATTGCCGTTTTTACTTCAAAATTCCAATTTTTTTTGCGCCGTGAAATTTTACAAAACCAGTTGTTTGTCGAGCTGGCTGTGTTTGAGAGCCTTGAATGAGAAAGTTTAGCAAACAAGAAATTAGTTTTGAGACCAGTGCTGAGAATGCATGTACCAAAAAGGATTTTTGAGGCGAAACATTATCTCCTGGAGGTTATATGCATTGTATTATTCACCTCCCTGCTGCCGAAAGGAAGCGAAATGGCATCCCGTTAAGATTCTTTCTGTATTTTTTTTTTTGGTATTTTATTATATACTAGATACTGATGAAATACCAGGATTTCTCGTTTTACTAAAAAACTCTATCTTCACCGCGCGCAGTGAACATATAATTTTTATCTTTCACATGTGAGAATATAGGTGTCTTCATGGTAACGAACAAGATAAGCCAATAAAACGCGAGCTTCGTCTTCATTGTAAGTTACTTTTGTGCTTCAATATAATGCTTCTCTACTACATTAACACTTTTTTTTGCAAAATTTACATTATCATAATTTGCTTTTCATAACTTTCATATCTTGTTTCGTTACCCAACATGCGTGTTTTAGCGGTTGGTGACCACTTTTTCATCATTTGAAGTTGTTTTAAATCTGGATATTTCATCAATATCTATATAATAAACAAAACATATATTACATGGCCGCTTGGGGATACGAATTCTATCTTCTCGTGCTGAAAGTATCTCTCACTCGTTCGCTTCGCTCGCTCTTGAGAGATACTTGCAGCACTCGAAGATGAAATTCGTATCCCGGCGCGGTCATGTAATATCCTCTATATAATGTTGCATTGACATTTTAATTTATATGATATGGAAATACCTGGAACAAAACGTTTTATGCCCAAGAAGGTTCAAATTGGATACAGCATTGAGTTAGCGGAATAGACCATTTAAAGTTTTGGCTAGGTTACCTGGCCTATGAATGGAAGCGAGGCTGACGGTGACACTGCTTTGATACAAATCTTTGTGCTTGCCAGGGCTCGAGACTAACTTTTAAGCTCACTAGCCTAGTGGCTAGTATCAGGTCTGATTTCACTGGCCAAATCTAAATTTGCACTAGCCAGTATCGTCATGCGCAGTTTCATTCATTTGTAAAAACTATCACGAAAAAAATTCCACATTTGCAAACATAACTCGCACTTTCAGTAAATAATCTCATATTCTCATATCCGTCCTCGCAACAGCGTGGTAATATGCTGGAGTGCACGGCTTTCCGTATTTTTCTCACGAAGGCAGAGATTTCGTGGCCTTTATGCCAATTCTCACAGAACCGTTGCCAAAACTTTGCAATTCATAAATGCACCTGAGTATGGAAAACACGGAATATAATTGGAGTAAATTAAGAAATAAACCGTACATAAAACTAAACTGCGCGTTGAAAGTCTGTGGAAAGGCTGTTTCTTTGATTAGAGCTATTTGTGATTGAAATTTTGACCTGAAAGCGCCATTCTATGCATGAAGCACAAAAGCAGCCGAATGAGGGAAATAATATCTTAGGGCATTTATTACTTCACATACGTATGTGAACCACTTGACGTATGTTATCAGTCACATACGTCACAAACGTCAAAATATAGTATTTCTAAAAATACGATACAGGAAAGGGTTGAGTCAAGAGTACATTACAGATTAAAGCTCCGGGTAATGGGCTTCTGACCTTCGCCATTTGTGGAGAAATGACTTCTAATATAATCCGTCGGATTTCTGCTTAATTCCAGGTCGAAGTCTGCCGTCATTTCGTGACGTGTTCATGTTGTACTGTGGGCTCAGTCCAGGAGCAACAGTGAAAGACCTTTGTTCACGATATAATCCCAGCAATCTTCACGTGGATGAGAGGTGAACGAAACAGATCATTCACAACAAACATGGCCAATGATTGGCATACTTGATGCTGTAGTTTGGATTCCAGAAATTAAAAATACACGTTTATTAGAGCGGTTTTCAATTGATTGTCGAAAGTAATTGACGAATTGCATTGGTTTTGCATTACTTAACTCAGTGATTGGTTCAAAGTTCTCGCGCCACTTTTTCAACCAATCAATAGTGAAACCAAAACCAATCGTGGCTCGCGCGTGCACATTTTCCCGCGCTTTGTGTCGGCTACGTGTAATTACCTCGAGTTTTGATTGGTGTACTGGATTGTCTCCGTCCTTTTTGATTGGCCAAAGTAATTACGTTTTACGACACTCTATTGAAACTCGCTCTACTTGATGGTGTAGCGTGAATTCCAGAAATTTAAAAGACACGTTTATTATTATTATTATTATTATTATTATTATTATTATTATTATTATTATTATTAATTTATTAATTTATTTAATTAATTAATTAATTTATATTTTAACAGCTTATTAATAATATAAATTTATAATACAGCACATGGAAGCAAAACCCAAAAGGGTTAGGTGGAACGGGACTAACGTCCCATGTGAGGGACCGCCCCTAGATTAAGACCTACAATCCTGGCCAACAATAATGCGACAATTTGCTACATATATCTCAAAGTATTTCTCTGCCCCCCCCTACCCCTCGCAATGTTGTTACGCTGTTGTGTTTATGTATAGTCCGGAGAATCCCAGCAACTATCAACATTGCGAGGGGGAGGGGGGGGGGGGGGTTTCTGAAAAGGACGATGAGAGCTTGAATAAGGTTATGGCGACTGCTTATAGATGTGTAAAATAAAAATGTACAGTGCCTGAGCCATTTTGTGTTCTGTCCCGTAACTTTTTGGCCAGGATTGTAGGTCAAAATAAAGTAGAATGCAAATTTTCAGATAAATACCACGCAAGGCAAAGATTCCATGAGGACTTTTTGCTCTCCAATGAAATTTTCCATGATAAAGCGTCGCAATATAGGTGGGATTTTTAAAGTGACTAAAGATAGAAAGCGAGAAAAATAAAGTAGAGCAATAAATACACACAGATGGAAATCTTCCGAAAATGTCCCTGCGGTTTGAAAATTAAAAAAAAAAGCGGAAAGGATTGGTGTGAAATTCATTGAGGCGTAACTGGAGAGCAAACTCTGCTTTTTCCATACAACTTCCCAAAACTTCTCCCACCTACATCAACATATGTTTAAAGGATAAGAGAACCAAAATCGGCTTCGTAGCGTATCTTGAGACTTCGTTTCATTTTCGGGAAAGTGACATGATGAAAGTGGCTGAATTCATCATGTTTACGAAAAAACTGGTCACATGACGGATTGTTGCAAATATCCTATTTGACCATTTCAGAGTTGACTTCGATCTCGCTTTTAAAACGTGTCTGATTGGTGTTTTTGACATGATTGTAATTAGTTCGACTTTTTATGTCATGAAAACATTTATTTTCACAAGAAAGACCTCGCACTGAGTCTTGCGTAGAAAAAAAAAAAAGAAATTACTGAAAGTGAATTTGAAAGTGGTGTATTGGTTGTCGGAACTGCTCCTCGAGGTAATAAATTTACGCTTGTAAAAAATAAGCAACTGCTTTATACTTCCAAATCTGCCGAAACTCACCGCGCTTTTTGCATCTTATTCAATTCTCACTAACATTCCATAATGTTCATTGAGATTCGTTTCGAAGCCCCGTTGACCTTAAGGACGTTCGCGCGAAAATCTTACCACATTGAAATTTCATTTCTCGCCTGAAGTTAGGTCATAAATTGCTTATTCCAAAAAAAAAAAAAAATGGGGACTCACCGACTTTGTTTCGGAGAAAAAGGCAAGGGAAAAATGCCCTAATTTCGATAGATAGGTCATCATAACGAGATGTAGCCTCATCTACTCATCTGTTGAAAATCATCAAAATAATATGTTAGAGTGAATGCTTCTGTGCACAGAAATATAGGAGTGGGTTTTTTAGAAAAATAGCATGCCGCTGGGGATTTCGTAAACAGTAGAGTTAATCCTCAACGAGCGTTTCCGCAAGCACTACCTGTTGTAACCACTTCCGGAACTCAGGACACAAGGAAAGAAAAATTTAAAAAAAAGATACCTTCTTATGTTGTGATTTTTTTCGTTTCATCATATTTTGTAGATTGTAACAAGAGCAAGTGATTCGTGTCTTAAAAAATAGGGGTCACCGATGATCTAAACGAGTAAAATCAATGTGATGTTGCGAAGCTCTTGGAAAATTTAGTTTGTCACGATTTTGCGTGACCTGTCGGGGAAGGACTGGAACCCAAGACAGGATCGATCGATGAAAGGTTTTTGTAAAAAAAAAAAAAAAAGAAAGAAAAAGAAAAACTTTCTCGAGCATAGCAACGAAGTTTCAAGCAGGCGTTATCTTTATTTGGTTAGTGTTTTGCATTATATCTCTCCATTGCCGTATTTCTCATCTTCTGGAGTGTGGTTTTTGTAAAATATTATCTCTGGCTGTTTCCTCTTAGGTCCGCATTATTCAAGTGCATTAGGAGAAGAAGATGATCCTGCGCTATTTTCATGAAAGTAAAGGAAAAGAGCTTCAAAAACATGCATTTATTTTGAACTAAGAAGTTCGTAACGTAGTAAAAACATTTTTAAAAACTAACCCCATTAAATGTACGCAACGTCGCTGACTAAAACTAATCTTCCTCGAGTTTTCAAAGCTTTTAACCACTACTCGATTAGCGACCTTTTCCATCCTCCCGGTCCTTTCTCTTTAACGTTTCATGATGAATTGGAAATAAATATGCCATTCTTTAGCCGACCTGGAAATTTTTCTCCGGCGCTTTTGTCGCCATAAGATCTTAACTAATACTTGAAGTAATGCGTGACGTATTACAGTCGCGTTACCTGCGCAGTACAAGTTTCGCACAAACAATTAGCGCGGACGTCCTTAATTAAGTAGTCGCCTAATCTAAAATAAATTACAATTATATGCACGGGGATTTTAATAAGCGTCACGAAGTGTCCCATTGCTCTTCTTCACTCGTGCCTCGGAACTGACACAGATACTAGTTTATTTTAAGTTAACGTCACAAAGTGTTCTCAAAATCCTCTTCCTCAAGTAAGGATAAATGGCTGCATTTACCCTAAGCTAGAAATAACGCTAACCTTTACCCTTACCTTATTATTGGAATTAAAGAGGTAGCAAAAGCTTGGACTTTAAGGGGTAGTTTCATGGGAATTATCCCTTCATTTTGACCATAAATCTACTAAATCAGTCTTCAAAGACCTTTTCATTCTTAAATTGCGTCCGGAACGCCGCAGTGAGGAAAAATCAATTAACTTTTAAAAGAAAAATGAGTCACGCTAAGTTATTACGGAGTTCATCGAAGATGCAAAAGGAGAACTTGAAAACGCCGGCCCGACGTTTTCAAGTTGGCATTCATTTTAATCTTGGCAACGCGTAACCAAAAACAATTTTAAAAGAATGGTTTTGGTGAGCTAAAATGGCCCTTTTCAAAAAAAAACAATTGTCCATTCATTTTCGTTTGCCATCGGTAAACAGGTCTTTCTTGCTTTGCAGATTTTCACTAATAATCAATGACACTGCCCCTTTAAAGGGACAACGTGTGTTGATGTCAAAATTGGGTGTGCATCTAACTAGGGAAATTTCTGGACATAAAGTTGACGTGAGCTCCAATACGTATACGTAAATCAACAAATTCTCTTTTGGCTATGTTCACGTAGCAAACTGAATAGAGAAAAAACCTGATTCCTCAATTGTTGTTTTTAAAGGCGATTAATTCAGTTTGGCATGGTGACTGGGATTATTCGTCGTCTCCATAAATACCCAATACAACTAACAGCGCCTTCCAAGGACACTTCCTTTACCAGACGTAATCACAGAATGAGAGGAAAGCATTCAGATACTAAGCTGTCAGACAAGTAAGAAAGTACTTTAGTACTTCATAGGTGTATGATATACGGTGAAAGGAAAGGAAAGGAACGGAAAGGAAAGCAACTTTATTTAAGTGTCTAGTCGTTCTAGCGCTGGAGCACTAATTGGGATACTGTCGACTGAAATCAACTGAAATCAAATCAAATGTTGGTTTTGAGGAGAGGGGAAGACCGGAGTACCCAGAGAAAACCCTCTCGGTGCAGAGTAGAGAACCAACAAACGCAACCTACATGTGACACTAAGGGTGCGTTCGATTGACCCAATTCTGGAATAAGAATACGTGGAGTGATGATTTAAATCACTATGTGTGGAGTTTTGCAGCAATAAGGATAATAAAGCTATGTTTTAAAATAGCATTTTAGCAGATTTTTGACAATATTAATGTGAATCTCAGCAGAAACGAAGGATTTCTAACTTCTATTCCATGTATTCCTATTCCGGAATACGGTCAATCGAAAGCGCCTTAAGTCTTGGAATCGAACCTGGGCCACATTGATGGGAGGCGAGTGCTCTCAATACTGCGCTATCCCCAACATAGGCCACTGTAATAGGCCACTGTAATAGGCCACTTTCAAAAATACCATAATACTCTTTGCTTGCCCTCCAAAATTTTGCGTAAGAATTTAGCGTTAGCTCTTCGCCTTTTGCAAGGGCTAACGCTCGAAACTTCAGTTTTCAAATTTATTTACAGTGGCCAATTTACCATATCAACCCGGTTGTAAAACCAATTAATGTATGGAGTGTTTTCACGTGACGTCACGGCGGCCATGTTGGTTTACCTAAGCAATGGAACTGCGGCCATGTTGGTGTATCCAACGAATCCTCCGGGAATTGAGCTCTAATTTCATGGAAACGTTTTCTTTTGTTTCGGTGGAAAAACAAGTTTACTGATCACGTGAGTAAAAACACTCTATTGCGCATCACTGCTGAATTAATTGTAAGTAAGAAAACATCTGGGGAGGCGCGGTGGCCTCATGGTTAGTGCGCTCGACTCCGGATCGAGTGGTCCGGGTTCGGGTCCTAGCCGAGGACATTGTGTTGTTTTCTTGGGCAAGACACTTTGACACTCTACTCTCACGGTGCCTCTCTCCACACAGGTGTATAAATGGGTACCGGAGAATTCAATGCTGGGGGTAACCCTGCGATGGACTAGCATCCCATCCAGGGGGGAGTAGAAGTACTCCTAGCCGGAGATAAGCGCTGGCCTGATGGGCCTCTAGGCTCGTAGCAGACTTTACCTTTAAGAAAACACGTCAGGCGAAAACACTTTGGAGAGAAAACTGAGTCTGATTTCATTTGAACTCTTTTATAGATGGTTAGATGGAAATCACAGCTACGATGAAATTTGCTGTAGAACAGGTATTGCAATGAAGTTACGGTATCTCACTCAAAATTAATGTTGCAACAGTGAACACGTCTTTCAGTGTCAAGCCCCGCGCAAACGAACGCACCATTGTTGGGTGTTACATGTTGCGTCCGTTTCCACACCCTGTTTCATGTTGTTGCGTGTTGTTGGGAGTTGTTGCACCAACTTTGAAACGGATCAAACTTTTTAGCCCCGTGCAAACGGACGCAGCATTGTTGGCTAACATTGTTCCAACATTGTTGGGTGTTACATGTTGCGTTCGTTTGCACACCCATTTTCATGTTGTTGAGTGTTGTTGGGAATTGTTGCACCGACATTGAAAACTGATCAAACTTTTAGCCCCGTGCAAACAGACGCAGCTTTGTTGGCTAACAATGTTCCAACATTGTTGGGTGTTACATGTTGCGTCCGTGTGCACACCCTGTTTCATGTTGTTGCGTGTTGTTGGGAATTGTTGCACCGACATTGAAAACTGATCAAACTTTTAGCCCCGTGCAAACAGACGCAGCTGTGTTGGCTAACATTGTTCCAACATTGTTGGGTGTTACATGTTGCGTCCGTGTGCACACCCTGTTTCATGTTGTTGCGTGTTGTTTCGAATTGTTGCACGAAATTTGAAAGTGATAAAACTTTTGAACCAACAACTCCCAACATTTCTTTTGTTCCGTGATCGCCGGAGCGTAGCGCAACAATGTTGGATCTGTTTGCACAGCTTTTTCAACATTGTTGGCGCCACGCACGCGCATTACATATGGTCTCCGTGGTAATAGCAACGCATTAAAATGTTGAAGCGAGATGGCAGCCGAATTTTGTAAGTTTACAAGACTTATGGGTGGTATCCTTCCCATAATACACTGCAAGTCCTTACATTGTTACGAGTTGTTGCATCCGTTTGCACGGGGCTTTACATGGAACGGGACGGGACGGGAAATGCAGATCTATTGTTTTACACAGGTAACAAATAACAAATATTGCAGAAAGTTCAAGTTGTGGTCTAGTGAATAGAAGCTGTTTCTGTAAGCCGGAAAGCTCCGTGTTCAAATCCTGTCCAGGGAATACCTTTACTTTTTTTTCTTTTTATATGCTACCACAAGTCCTGGGACTTAGACCAGTGTATATGGCATGTAATTATGATTAACATATATGAAACGCAGGGTGATATTATGTGAATTTGTTTTGGAACAGCTTAGGAACACTGGCCTCGACTCAGGATTATTTGGTACAACGACTTTGCTTTTTATCGAATTGACTTGTAAATTTTCACTGGAATGACCTAGAAAAATTGTAAAACTTTAGAAAAATAAATAAGTGGTCGATAGACCACGGGGGAAAAAAAAAATTTCCACTCTCGAGAACATGTTGAATCACTGGACCTCACTTTGTTCCCCATGGGAACAGATATCACATAACTGGCTTTGCCTGAACTATAAGAACACTGAGCATATGCAGATTATTTTACTCTGATGATCAAATTGATCAAAAACTCATAATTTTAAAATCTTTTAGCTTAAAGTTTTATAAGCGTATAGTTAGTTACCACTTAATTAAGTTTGTGATAAGATTCTTAAGGTAATGTTCCTTATTTTATGAGGGTAACATGTACCGGTGAACTGATAAACTTGTGGCCCTTGGTGCGCACCTTTTACCCCCCTCCCCCCTCCCTTTCTTCGTCAATGCTCCGTTTTAAGGGCATTCAGAATCAAAGCTACAAAAACAATTCTTTATTAGAGCTAACAAATTCTAACTTACAGAGCTTTTGCCCGCAATTAGCGAGAGCTATTCGAGGCGGGCAAAAGAGGGGAAAAGAAAATTTAAAAGTCCCATAAACAATAACCAAAGAACAAACCTAGAAGCAATCTATTTCTACACGGATCAGAGGAAAGTGAACACAAACGTCCATGGAATGAGACGGATATCGAAGAGGTGACCCACAGCTCAGAAGGCCGCGCACTAACCTACTGAGCTACGTCTGTCTATTACCAATGAAAAGGACGTTAGTTAAGACAGTTTCAAGTTGGTTTGCTTATATTTTGCTGTATTGTTTTTCTCAGGTCTTACGTATCAAGAATTGGAAGATATCGTCGAAGGAGAACCTCATATTGTGGTCATATGGAAGTGACAGAGCGGCACAGACCAAGTGCAAACA
>NC_090889.1:18242433-18247433 GCF_036669925.1 Montipora capricornis
TTACATCTCTAATAGTAAGTACGAAGACGCCCTACGCAAGGAAATTCAAGCCGAAAACCAACGGTTACAGAAAAACAGGCGACATCGTTAGAGATTCCTGGCCATGACAATGTAGGTGACTGAGAATCTCAAAAAAGAGACAAACGACGTTTTCAAAAGACGGGTTGCTCGTGATAGGACCAGGCGCCGCCGTGTCTGTCTGGAGCCCTGAATAGGCGCCAAGTAAGCCATAAGTGCGACAGAAATTCAAGTCACCTGGAGACTTACTTGACGCGTTATCGCCTTGTCGTGTTTCAGTTGGATCTTCGCAAATTCGCATTCGACCAGGATAATCGTACTTCGGCTTCTCTGAAGATACCTCGTTTTTAAGGTTACATAGTAAGGTACTTCAAATAAAATAAACCACGTTCACATTCATAGTAGACCTCGCGCATACTTAAAGCCTTCTTACGTCACTAGTATGAACCCGCCATCTACATCAACGGTTGATTGACAAAGCGCTCGTTTTCACTTTTTTAACCTAGGGCTAAGCACCAAGAGGAGAAAAATACTGCCCTTTGAATCACATCTACGTCTTGTTCGACAGTCCTCAGATAACGACCGTAAAAATCACAGGCCGTGATTCGTTTCACAACTCTCTGGGATAAACAATATAGACTATAATTGAAGAGAAGGAAGGTTACGTTTTTGCAAACGTTGGCCATGTAGCACTTTATATTTCAACAGAATTAACTATTGTAGGGTAATGTGAAGTGCTGTTTTCTACCCATGTAAACCATGTGAGCGTTAGCCCTACTAATGGAATTGGGCCCGCACAAGGACAGAAAACGTAACCTTCCTTGTGTGGGCCCATTTCCATTAGTAGGGCTAACGCTCACATGGTTTACATGGGTAGAAAACAACACTTCACATTACCCTAGAATAGTTAATCCTGTTATAATTGAAGAGACCCTGTCTAACAACTCTTCTAAAGAATTCTATGGGACGTTAAGAACCCAGACAAAGAGTGAAACAGGGAGCTTTAAGTATTTTGGTCTAGTCTTGTTTAGGGAACATTGTAACTGAAGCTTGCTATTTGTGTCACCCAAACCATAGTACGCAGGAAAAAAATTTCAAGAGCAACGAATTTCTAAGAACAAAACCAAACTTCATCAAAGGCCTACAGTATATGAATGTTATATTCAGAGGCTTATTGGCATAGTTCTTGCCATTTCTCGTCTTCTAGGAGACTCAAGAACTTGTCCACCCGATCCCGCTTGTTGGACTGGTAAAGAAAAAACAAATGTTGAGTTGAAAAACATGTCGATGAGTTGAGACATCGAAAGTAACCGTAAAGTTTTCAAAGAGTGAAACCGATACAGGAAGGGTATTATAAACACAAATTTGCTCAACTAGGAAACATGCATCATTAATTTTAAAAGATTAGAATCCATGTTTTTTCACAACCGAAACATAGATTTGCATAGGAATAAAGCTTTATTTTTAATTTTGGAAATCAATGCGGCACAGGAACACCAACATTATATGCCCTGTTGTCATGTCAAAATTACTTTAGATGGTAAAATGAATTTCGTCCAATTTAGATTTAATGTACCTGAATAGCCATTTCTGCCATCATAAGTAGTTTCTTTATGCCAATAAATACCCTTGAAGAAAAAAATTATTGTTAACAGTTAACACAGCAAATATTCCATCAATTGAAGCTATGGTCCTCGCAGTTATGAACGCAATGCAAAAAGCAAGAACGTACACGAGCCACTGGCGATCGCACGAACGGAGATCATCCCATCGTCTGAAGCATGAAGCGACGAAGAGTAATGCTACTTCCCCCTTAACGGGTCACTGGTCCATTGAAAGGCTATCCCCCTGAGTGTGTCACAGGGCACCATTAATACACTTGAATGATGAGACAGCGTGGAACTAATATTCTTTTCCAAAGGAAACAACACGATAGTAGAGCCGGGTCTCCAATCAGCGACCCCCTAAGGACGGGAATTCGGCGAAAGACCTTAGACAGCAATGACCAAAACCAGGTTACTGACCAGCGGTTTTCGTTAAAACAATGGTTTACTGAGGGTGCTGAGTCTCGCGGGCTCAGAAAACCTGGTGTTATTTAAGGTTTTTGGTACGCTAATCACTACGCTACCGCGCCTCCTCACACCAGGTGCCTTCTGGTTCCCAGAGCCCCTCATCTTAGGGGTTCCTTATAACATAAAGACGATGTAGATTGTTCAAAGGTTGTTTGTTTCATGGGTTGGTGAAAACAGAAAACCGCAATATATTGATGATTGTAACTTCTCTGACACTAATGTACCTTTGTTGACCAATATTTCTCTCGATTTCTTTGACTTCGTCGGCATCAAACAACTTAACGCCCTGAACAAAACACAAATATCACAGCTTAAAAGCATGCAAACCAGATACAAAGGCTCCCACAAGCCAGGCTTTGGCTATGCCAACTAGCTTGCGAACGTTTCTGTTAAGTTTGGGAAACAACTTGAGGTCTTCCTTTATCACTCGCTATTGGTAGCAATGAAAAGCTGAAAGCACTCTCCAAAGTGCTTTCAGCGAGATAACTAATATCAATGCCAGGACTCGAGGTAGGACTTCAGCCAGGATTCGAGCTGGGACTCGAGTTAGCACTCGAGTTCAACCCATGGACACGGGACCCGAATTACCTGGGAATATTGATTACTGAAACCGTCACCTCACAAATCGACCACCACACCGCTAGCTGCTGAGGGGCAATATTTTAAACACAATTTGATAATGCTGTATAATCAAATGGCAACAAACAATGTTAAACACTTCACGAAATTTTAAAATCAAAGCTTAGGCCTAATTAATCTAGCTTAGGCCTAATTACTCTTCAGCAGCGATATTCCATGGGAGACTTAAATTAATTTTTTTTTTTTTAGAGAGCGACGTCTTGATTTCCAGTCTTGATCTCGAGGCCTGGCTCGAGTCCTAGCTCGAGTCCTGGCTCGAGTCCGAACTCGAGTCCCGGCTCGAGTCCGAACTCAAGTCCCGGCTCGAGTCTTAAGGAGAGTCCCAGGTCGAGTCCTGACTCGATATTTAGGTATCCTCTTTCAGAGCACTTGAGAAAATACCTTCGAGCTAACGTTGACGAAAACCCACTCAGAGCAGAGTTTAAATGGTGCTGCAAAGAACCGCCTCTCTTTTCATCGTTGTAAAACGTGGCACGGTTTAATAATGATCTTTTCTCCTCCAGAAATTTCTATAACAGAGTTGCTTGAGGTCCATAAATGCTTTTATTTCCCCTTTGCTCTTCCCCCGTGACTCTTTTCATCGATAAACAGCTTTCATAAACCCTAACCCTAACTGTCTGTTCAATAATTCTCTCTATATAAACGAGAGATTAGGAGAGTAATGTGAGACAACAATGTTGAGTGCTACTGACCTGAAACACTGATTTGAGATGATCAGGTGAAGACAAACAGGAAACATGAATGACGGTGTTGAACGCTTCTACAATTCGCATGGTTTCCAATACGTCGCAACAGCTAGTTGTTCCGATAATGATTAGCTTGCGACCCTAAAACCCAAGGAGAATGTATGGTGAACATCACCCGGCTGCCCTGTCCTCTTTAATTAAGACATGCTGTTGTCGTTCTTTTTGTGAAAGTTTACAGTGTCAAGCAGAGCAAGGGGCAAAATAGACATAAGGAAAACAGGAGAATGTTTTACCAAAAACTAGAAAGAAAGTAGTATATCTTTCGGAAAAAAATAGGACGAAAAGAGAATTGGTTTGCATCTTACGTCATAACGGCCATGTTGGTGTACAGAACAATGCATTAAAATGTCTTTTGGGAATTTTATTCTATTATGCAAAACTTGTGGGGCCATTTTGTATTGTTCTGTACTCCAACATGGCCGTCCCATCCCGGGGATGCAAACCAAGAACGCTTTCCATTTGACAGAACTGACCAGACAGACCGGGCATTTGGAAGGACTATTGCTACAACGTCTTCAAATTAACACGCTTCGAAATTGATATATTCTCCTCCAAGCGAATGCGAGGGATTATCATGCAAGTGTTCATTCACATTGTTGCATTTTCTTCTCAAACTGACGGGTCTGGCCAGCCAGTTCTGACAAAAGGAAAGCGCCCCAAGAATGGGTGTTTTTCACGTGACGTCCTCACCGTCATGTTGGTGGACGAAAACGAAAGATTAGCTCACTTTTTGTTCGTTCACCAGAAATTGAACATTGCAGCATTGTCACCTCGGTCTGAAGACACTGGTTCCAAACCATAAGGCTCGAGACAAAAACAAGCAAGAGCCCTAGAGAATTTGTAAGTTTGAGTTTGAGTGAGGCTCCAGCACTTACTGGAAAGGTCAGACCACAGCACCGGGAACTTCGTGCCCTACTCTTTTCGAATAATCTGTGGGTTCTTTAACGTCCCACACAGTTAATAGAAAGCTTTAGCAACCAGAAAGGCGACGGCAACGAGGACGTCACAAATTTGCAAATTTAGTGAGCAAAAGCAATAGCTTTGCACACTCTGTATATACGGAGTTATACGGTAAGGGGGGGGGGGGGGGGGTGACAAAAATGGAGCGTTTTGACCAGCAGCCATATTGGATTACTGAAAGAAAAGAAAGCATTTGCATAAAAATAAAGTTTAATTCCCGGAGGATTCGTTTGGTAACCATCATGGCCGCTATTCCTTTGTTTTGGAAGACCAACATGGCCGCCGTGACGTCATGTGAAAACGCTATATTGTCAACCTCCTTACCGTATATAACTCCGCGCTTAGTTTTTATGCGAAAGAAATAGGGCTCTGACTTGAGGTGGTCTAGTAGGTTCGTCAGGGTTTAGGAATGCTTTATTTGTTGCATATAGGAAACCAGTGCGTTCCTAGGATTTGCTAGGTTTAGGTGGTTTCACGTTTGAGCAAGAATTGAAGCTCTGACTAAAAAGTCATTGAGTGATTTGTCCTTCCTGTAAGCAATAATAGGAGCATTAGGAAAGATGCT
>NC_090889.1:18252433-18257433 GCF_036669925.1 Montipora capricornis
CAATTACACGTAGCCGACACAAAGCGCGGGAAAATGTGCACGCGCGAGCCACGATTGGTTTTGGTTTCACTACTGATTGGTTGAAAAAGAGGCGCGAGAACTTTGAACCAATCACTGAGTAAAGTAATGCAAAACCAAAGCAATTCGCCAATTACTTTCGACACTCAATTGAAAATCGCTCTAATGAATAGTTTTTAGAGGTTAGGCCCCGGCTTCCTACTATATTTGTTTTGGATGCCGAGTTTTACGAGCACTGCTGGCAGCCAGAATAAGCCATTTTACAAGCAGAATTTATTCATGCCCAGTCCCTTCAGAAGGACGTGTGCGAAGTATGACGTGGACTCGAGATGGACCAATCGGCATGCATTCCATAAATAACTGGCCATGTCACCATGCACTAAGACTAGATTAAAAAAAATGTTATCCTTGGTAGCGGGCCATGTATGGGGTTTAGTTTTCTTATATTCTGTTGATGCATATCATTCGCTGTGGTTTCTGGTTACCTTTCTCAGCTTTTCCTTCAGCAGCACAAGTAAAGCTTGTAAAACGGTGTTGGAATATCTCGGACCAATGGTGATATAATCTAAAAACAAGGAATGAAGAAAGCAGCTCTGGGTCTTTTAAGATATAAAGCCGACTGTCATTGCCTGTTTAAAACTTAAAGTGACCTGTGTTCCCTACGGACAAAAAAAAAAGAGATAAATTTCATCCCATGCGAATACAGCTGCAAGTGAATTGTCTAAGAGAAGCCTCGTTTTCTGAGAGCTGTGCAAAGCAATAACTGTCATACCTTTGGGAAGTGGTCTTTTTTCTCGAGTTCCGACTCGTGTATATTGGAAAACAATGACACACTCAGGAAATTAAACGTTAACTGACTTATTTTTCCTCGAAATCAGATATGAAGCGTAGATAGTTGTATGCTTAAAGCTAGCAACCAAGATGCTAAAGATCACACATGGCTACGTAAAGGAGTCTACAGCACGCCCTCGCTCAGAATTAGAAAAGAAAACATACCCAGCAGACGCTCTATGTCATCAACAATGATACAGCTGAGATCTGACTTGTCTGCATCGTCAAATATCTGCGAAAACATAAAAAAAATTAATAGCAGAAACGGGACACCTGGACTATCTTTCGGTGATCTTGTTACATCTATATTTATGCGGAAAACTGCTTCGACTTGAATCGATAAATCAAAACAAACTCTTAGGTGTCCTTAACAGTTAGTAGCCACCTTAACTAAGCGAAGATTTTGAGGCACGGAAGGTCGCCGGAAGTGAACATTTCGCACGCTAGGACAGTGGTCTCTCCCAGATTTTTAAAAGTAATCGTCAATCATCAGTGAAAAGACACCTGGAAGTATAAATGTAGTAAGTGACAAAACAAGTTAAAGGAAAGCAGCTAACTTCCGGTTGCTTTCGTGGCTCTCGTGCGTAAGTTCCCTTTCGAGACGTTTCTGAGCCACGAACAAAGGCCGGAAGTGAGCTGTTCTCCTATTTAAGTTATCTTGACCCAAACACATTTACATTGTTATATTGTTAAGTATGTTTTCACCACTGTAAACGAACAGTTTACAAACTTGGGAGAGGCTAGTATCCTGGCATGCGGAATTACTTCCCGTTTCCTTGCGTGCGTGATGAAGCTGGGCGACGCCGGCGAAGAAAGAGTGTTACCTATTGAAAACGATATAATTTTTTTCATCTCCTTCCTCCTTTGCTCTTGCCTTGGATATTCAATTTTACTTTCCATTACAGGTAACTTGATTGCGCTCTAAAGAAATCGTTGAGGTCAAAAATAAAATTTCGAAGGGAAGAAGTGTTTTTTTTCCGATGATGACTCGGGGGCAATCGGAAAAATCCGAGGTCGTACCTACGACCTTCCGATTACTAGTTCGGATGCTCTGCTGCCACTGAGCTACAGGAGACTCGTTGGGGCAAGAAAAAATGGCAATATGCAAGTTAGGTAAGGATCCAAAAGAAATCTAAGACTACACTGCATTCATAAAGTGTCTTTACCTTTTTAATCGTTTGACATTTTGCACTTTCTATGAATCCAAACATATGTTTAGGGGAACACATTTTGATGAATGGAAAGTCGGAATTAAGAGCCATTTGAACCGCAAGAGCTGTTTTACCACACCAAACAGGACCTATAAAAGAAAAAAAAAGAATATTAAAACAAAAGAGCCTGGTCGCAGACTACGTTCGTTCGCTTCAGGCTTCACTGCGACAGCAATTACGATATTCTAATCTCGAAATTTTTTCACGTATATTATTTATAAGTAATTACATGATTTTTCTGGCCACGTTCGATATTTCAATAGGGAGTTTAAGAAATCACGACGGCTACCATAATAAAAACGTCACGTCAAAATACAAGTTTGAGCAATTTCAAATAAGTCACGGCTATTCCATCTTGTTTGTGTTATACAATATGGGCGAAGTATCCATCAAATGGATTGGTACGCACGGATTTAAAGCAAAGACAGAGAATGAAAGATTCACTGCGGGGTTCCCAAGTTGTCGTCAAAACTTTAAAATTGGTTATTTCAAGTTGTTGTTTTGACGAGTACGGGAAAGAAGCTTACAAAAATGTACTCAGCACGATCATTTTTCCGCCTTTAACCAATAATATTGCTGCTTTATGGTGTTGTCGTTTCCGTAGCTGTCGTCGTTTCTTAAACTCCCTAAAATTCACGGTTAATGCTATAATGGATAGACGAAAAGGATATTGGACATCTCGTGACAATTACACGATGTACATAGATTAGAAGGTCACCAACGTAATATTCCCCTGCACCGTATTCAAGTGTTTCGTATAACACTGATCAGCAGTGTTTAATTCAAAGCACCCATTCCGAATAGCACTGATCTACAAGTAGTTAAGTCTAACACCCATTTTAAACCGGTTAGCTTTCAATTTTGGTGATGCGTATCTATTTAAATATTAGGAAAAGTCGCACTTACTCATCGGCTTGCTTCGATGGTCCAGTGGGTAGCAATGATGCAAAAAGGTCGCTTATGGTCCAGGTTCAACCTTCTCGACCTTCATGTTCTTAAAAAATCTTGGACCTTTATAGCGTGCTTTTTCAAATTAAATTGAAGCCCCGCGCAAACGAACGCACCATTGTTGGGTGTTAACATGTTGCGTCCGTTTACACACCAATTTTCATGTTGTTGCGTGTTGTTGGGAGTTGTTGCACCAACTTTGAAAATGATCAAACTTTTAGCCCCGTACAAACGGACGCAACGTTGTTAGCTAACATTGTTGGAACATTGTTGAGTTTTACATGTTGCGTCCGTTTGCACACCCATTTTCATGTTGTTGCGAGTTGTTGGGAATTGTTGCACCGACATTGAAAACTGATCAAACTTTTAGCCCCGTACAAACGGACGCAACGTTGTTAGCTAACATTGTTGGAACATTGTTGAGTTTTACATGTTGCGTCCGTTTGCACACCCATTTTCATGTTGTTGCGAGTTGTTGGGAATTGTTGCACCGACATTGAAAACTGATCAAACTTTTAGCCCCGTACAAACGGACGCAACGTTGTTAGCTAACATTGTTGGAACATTGTTGAGTTTTACATGTTGCGTCCGTTTGCACACCCATTTTCATGTTGTTGCGAGTTGTTGGGAATTGTTGCACCGACATTGAAAACTGATCAAACTTTTAGCCCCGTACAAACGGACGCAACGTTGTTAGCTAACATTGTTGGAACATTGTTGAGTTTTACATGTTGCGTCCGTTTGCACACCCATTTTCATGTTGTTGCGAGTTGTTGGGAATTGTTGCACCGACATTGAAAACTGATCAAACTTTTAGCCCCGTGCAAACAGACGCAGCTTTGTTGGCTAACAATGTTCCAACATTGTTGGGTGTTACATGTTGCGTCCGTGTGCACACCCTGTTTCATGTTGTTGCGTGTTGTTTCGAATTGTTGCACGAAATTTGAAAGTGGTAAAAGTTTTGAACCAACAACTCCCAACATTTCTTTTGTTCCGTGATCGCCGGAGCGTAGCGCAACAATGTTGGATCTGTTTGCACAGCTTTTTCAACATTGTTGGCGCCACGCACGCGCATTACATATGGTCTCCTTGGTAATAGCAACGCATTAAAATGTTGAAGCGAGATGGCAGCCGAATTTTGTAAGTTTACAAGACTTATGGGTCGTATCCTTGCCATAATACACTGCAAGTCCTTACATTGTTGCGAGTTGTTGCATCCGTTTGCACAGGGCTTTACGGGTAACGGGACGGGAAATGCAGATCTATTGTTTTACACAGGTAACAAATAACAAATATTGCAGAAAGTTCAAGTTGTGGTCTAGTGAATAGAAGCTGTTTCTGTAAGCCGGAAAGCTCCGTGTTCAAATCCTGTCCAGGGAATACTTTTACTTTTTTTTTCTTTTTATATGCTACCACAAGTCCTGGGACTTAGACCAGTGTATATGGCATGTAATTATGATTAACATATATGAAAGGCAGGGTGATATTATGTGAATTTGTTTTGGAACAGCTTAGGAACACTGGCCTCGACTCAGGATTATTTGGTACAACGACTTTGCTTTTTATCGAATTGACTTTTAAATTTTCACTGGAATGACCTAGAAAAATTGTAAACCTTTAGAAAAATAAATAAGTGGTCGATAGACCACAGGGGAAAAAAAATTTTCCAGTCTCGAGAACATGTTGAATCACTGGACCTCACCTTGTTCCCCATGGGAACAGATATTACATAACTGGCTTTGCCTGAACTATAAGAACACTGAGCATATGCAGATTATTTTACTCTGATGATCAAATTGATCAAAAACTCATAATTTTAAAATCTTTTAGCTGAAAGTTTTATAAGCGTATAGTTAGTTACCACTTAATTAAGTTTGTGATAAGATTCTTAAGGTAAAGTTCCTTATTTTATGAGGGTAACATGTACCGGTGAACTGATAAACTTATGGCCCTTGGTGCGCACCTTTTACCTCCCTCCCCCCTCCCTTCCTT
>NC_090889.1:18264933-18267433 GCF_036669925.1 Montipora capricornis
TACAGATAAATTATGGAATCGCTGACAGGATGTCACGGATGTAACCAGGTTACGGAAATCGGCAGTCGATAGCAAATCGGCATTCGAAGCAAATTGAAGAAATGAAACAAATACAAAATCAAATTGGCTTTACAACGGGAAAGGTCTCTTTATTTGGACTGCCCCAAAATAACAGAACACAAAACAACATAAAACAATATAAAATGGGCAGCCTGTAAAATGGGTAAATCTTACCAACAATCTTACCAAGAACATTTCATCGTATGATAGTTTAAACAAACAACTCCAACAATGACAACAACTGTATTTGATCATGATTTCCAGGTCTCTTGAACAAATCGGCACGTTTTCTAGCAGCCCGCCCCGATTAGTTTGAGCAATTACAATTATCTTTCCTTCTAATGGAAATGATATGATAATAGAACAAAGCTGTTTTATCTTAATCAAAGTTTACTATGAGCACAAAATGAAACTGGAACAGATAAAATGTTCTGTTAAAAATTAATCGTATTCTTAACATCATTGACAATGTATACAATAACGAAAAACTGCTGTCTGGTCAGCCTCTATTTACAAACCCAAAGATTGCTATGGATACTGAATACTGCTTTAAAGTGGCAAGCGAAAAACGAGAATATACTTGAGAGACTGTAAGTCAGAATGTCACAAAGTTCTTGATATACAGACGACTTTATATAGCTGATGAGACATCCAAGTGGCACAATATGTCACACATCGCCATAAGCTCCTTTCCCGATCTTCTCTTTAACTGGTAACTTGTTGCAATCGAAGCGCAGGATTTTGGCATCAATATAATTTTCAAATTTTCCTTTACTTGCGAGCTGAGGAAGCTCGAACTTTCGAAAGAAAGCCATGTTTGTTGGAGCAGAGCTCGAGCACGTCGCAACTAGCAAGAACTCACGTGGTGAATTTGTTGAATTTTTGCACTAGCAGTTTATTGGATGCCAGTCATGACCTTCGTTCCCTGTTCCCTTCGTTTTCCGTTATTTTAGGGCATTCGAAATAAAGAAACCTTTCCTTTTGTAAAGCCAATTTGATTTTGTTTTTGTTTCATTTCTTCAATTTGCTTCTATGGAATGCCGATTACCGTTGCGTGACATCCGGTCATCGATTCTATAATTATCTGTACTGCAATCATATTACAATTTGTGCCTTTCTACGTTGACTGATCAACTGCTATTTAAGCCCGATAACACCTTTCATTATCGACTTTTGTATATTGGAAACAAATTTGAAGAAATTGGAAACAAAACAGCAAATAACAAAAGGAAAAGAAAAGGCGAACTAAGGGATTTAAATTCATTGCGGCCATAATACGTTCGAGAGCAAAGGCTGTTATTTTTTAAAGTGTTTATGACACGTCTGTGTTTTCTAAGTCTTTGTTTGCAAGGTCTGCGTTTTCGAGGTCTGTGTTTTCGAGACGCTAATCTGTATAAAGAAAGCTATTACACATTCAACACTCGACTGGCAGCCAAAAAGAAACTTCTCTTGAATACTGAAAGTACGTGAAATATCTGGAAACAAAGTTCTTAAAAAAATCATAAAAGGACAGCTGTGCAGAGGTAAAACGTTCGATCCGAAATGCATGAATAACTATCAAAGAATTGCATGACTCTGATTTCACAATGGCTCAAAGTACAAAATTCCAAAAAGAAAAAGGGGTCAGCGTTCAGAAGGATTTCAAATATCCCACAAAAATATAACTAACCTTTTTCCTCATAAGTCCTCCTTGGCGTTCCACACTACACTAACATAACGCAATCTTTTCTCCGAATTACCGACGACAGCAAACAGTTGTTTACAAAATGTAAGACGTTCTAAGCTGCTCACATCTCGAAGAGGACGCAGACCCAAGACAAGTTGAAAGAGGGCTTAACCAAATTGAACTGTGGTGTAACCGAACCATTTATCAAAACATGCGTCAGGGAGATCATTCGCGACCATGTACACCAACTCAAATGACCTCTTTCCTTGAAGCCTTTCGCAGAGTTTCGTGGCCTTCTCTGTAGGGGCGTCAATGCAGACCACAGGAGGAGGGACCTCTTCTCGAAGTAGCTCTTGAAACACCGCTTTCAACAACTTCTCTGCAATTGCCTCTGAATCCGCAAACAGCGGGCCAATCTTGTAACTCTCTTTGATAAACGTTGGTCGGGCCACCGTATAACCCACGATAGAGCCTTCACTATCGATGGCCACACGTGCATGGCTGCTAGCCATGCGAAGCCATTTGGACAAGAACGCATGTCGTTCAAAGCCAAACACCGTGGTGTCATACATAAATAACGCTTGCATATTCACTTCCTCGATGCGTTTGATTTTTACGTGTGATCTTTTCAATGTCCGAGAGAAGTAACCTATGGAGGTTGGAATGTTAAAGACGAAGAATGCTCCATAAAAAACACTACGAAATCCATTGCTTTTGTTAATTTCCTCCCGCTTCAGACCCGAAATTAATGCAATGCTGGGAAAATGCTTCACA
>NC_090889.1:18277433-18284933 GCF_036669925.1 Montipora capricornis
CGATCCCGCTTGTTGGACTGGTAAAGAAAAAACAAATGTTGAGTTGAAAAACATGTCGATGAGTTGAGACATCGAAAGTAACCGTAAAGTTTTCAAAGAGTGAAACCGATACAGGAAGGGTATTATAAACACAAATTTGCTCAACTAGGAAACATGCATCATTAATTTTAAAAGATTAGAATCCATGTTTTTTCACAACCGAAACATAGATTTGCATAGGAATAAAACTTTATTTTTAATTTTGGAAATCAATGCGGCACAGGAACACCAACATTATATGCCGTGTTGTCATGTGAAAATTACTTTAGATGGTAAAATGAATTTCGTCCAATTTAGATTTAATGTACCTGAATAGCCATTTCTGCCATCATAAGTAGTTTCTTTATGCCAATAAATACCCTTGAAGAAAAAAATTATTGTTAACAGTTAACACAGCAAATATTCCAGCAATTGAAGCTATGGTCCTCGCAGTTATGAACGCAATGCAAAAAGCAAGGTCGTACTCGAGCCACTGGCGATCACACGAACGGAGATCATCCCATCGTCTGAAGCATGAAGCGACGAAGAGTAATGCTACTTCCCCCTTAACGGGTCACTGGTCCATTGAAAGGCTTTCCCCCTGAGTGTGTCACAGGGCACCATTAATACACTTGAATGATGAGACAGCGTGGAACTAATATTCTTTTCCAAACGAAACAACACGATGGTAGAGCCGGGTCTCGAATCAGCGACCCCCTAAGGACGGGAATTCGGCGAAAGACCTTAGACAGCAATGACCAAAACCAGGTTACTGACCAGCGGTTTTCGTTAAAACAATGGTTTACTGAGGGTGCTGAGTCTCGCGGGCTCAGAAAACCTGGTGTTATTTAAGGTTTTTGGTACGCTAATCACTACGCTACCGCGCCTCCTCACACCAGGTGCCTCCTGGTTCCCAGAGCCCCTCATCTTAGGGGTTCCTTATAACATAAAGACGATGTAGATTGTTCAAAGGTTGTTTGTTTCATGGGTTGGTGAAAACAGAAAACCGCAATATATTGATGATTGTAACTTCTCTGACACTAATGTACCTTTGTTGACCAATATTTCTCTCGATTTCTTTGACTTCGTCGGCATCAAACAACTTAACGCCCTGAACAAAACACAAATATCACAGCTTAAAAGCATGCAAACCAGATACAAAGGCTCCCACAAGCCAGGCTTTGGCTATGCCAACTAGCTTGCGAACGTTTCTGTTAAATTTGGACTCCAGCCAGGATTCAAGCTGGGACTCGAGTTAGCACTCGAGTTCAACCCATGGACACGGGACCCGAACCTGGGAATATTGATTACTGAAACCGTCACCTCACAAATCGACCACCACACCGCTAGCTGCCGAGGGGCAATATTTTAAATACAATTTGATAATGCTGTATAATCAAACGGCAACAAACAATGTTAAACACTTCACGAAATTTTAAAATCAAAGCTTAGGCCCAATTAATCTAGCTTAGGCCTAATTACTCTTCAGCAGCGATATTCCATGGGAGACTTAAATTAATCTTCTTTTTTAGAGAGCGACGTCTTAATTTCCAGTCTTGATCTCGAGGCCTGGCTCGAGTCCTAGCTCGAGTCCTTGCTCGAGTCCGAACTCGAGTCCCGGCTCGAGTCCGAACTCAAGTCCCGGCTCGAGTGCGAACTCGAGTCCCGGCTCGAGTCCGAACTCAAGTCCCGGCTCGAGTCTTAAGGAGAGTCCCAGGTCGAGTCCTGACTCGATATTTAGGTATCCTCTTTCAGAGCACTTGAGAAAATGCCTTCGAGCTAACGTTGACGAAAACCCACTCAGAGCAGAGTTTAAATGGTGCTGCACAGAACCGCCTCACATTTCATCGTTGTAAAACGTGGCACGGTTTAATAATGATCTTTTCTCCTCCAGAAATTTCTATAACAGAGTTGCTTGAGATCCATAAATGCTTTTTTTCCCCTTTGCTCTTCCCCCGTGACACTTTTCATCGATAAACAGCTTTCATAAACCCTAACCCTAACTGTCTGTTCAATAATTCTCTCTATATAAACGAGAGATTAGGACAGTAATGTGAAACAACAATGTTGAGTGCTACTGACCTGAAACACTGATTTGAGATGATCAGGTGAAGACAAGCAGGAAACATGAATGACGGTGTTGAACGCTTCTACAATTCGCATGATTTCCAATACGTCACAACAGCTAGTTGTTCCGATAACGATTAGCTTGCGACCCTTAAATCCAAGGAGAATGTATGGTGAACATCACCCGGCTGCCCTGTCCTCTTTAATTAAGACATGGTGTTGTCGTTCTTTTTGTGAAAGTTTACAGTGTCAAGCAGAGCAAGGGGCAAAATAGACTTAAGGAAAACAGGAGAATGTTTTACCAAAAACTAAAAAGAAAGTAGTATATCTTTCGGAAAAAAAATAGGACGAAAAGAGAATTGGTTTGCATCTGACGTGATAACGGCCATGTTGGTGTACAGAACAATGCATTAAAATGTCTTTTGAGAATTTGATTCTATTATGCAAAACTTGTGGGGCCATTTTGTATTGTTCTGTACACCAACATGGCCGTCCCACCCCGGGGATGCAAACCAAGAACGCTTTCCATTTGACAGAACTGACCAGCCAGACCGGGCATTTGGAAGGATTATTGCTACAACGTCTTCAAATTAACACGCTTCGAAGTTGATATATTCTCCTCCAGGCGAATGCGAGGGATTATCATGCAAGTGTTCATTCACATTGTTGCATTTTCTTCTCAAACTGACGGGTCTGGCCAGCCAGTTCTGACAAAAGGAAAGCGCCCCAAGAATGGGTGTTTGTCACGTGACGTCCTCACCGTCATGTTGGTGGACGAAAACGAAAGATTAGCTCACTTTTTGTTCGTTCACCGGAAATTGAACATTGCAGCATTGTCACCTCGGTCTGAAGACACTGGTTGCAAACCATAAGGCTCGAGACAAAAACAAGCAAGAGCCCTAGAGAATTTGTAAGTTTGAGTTTGAGTGAGGCTCCAGCACTTACTGGAAAGGTCAGACCACAGCACCGGGAACTTCGTGCCCTACTCTTTTCGAATAATCTGTGGGTTCTTTAACGTCCCACACAGTTAATAGAAAGCTTTAGCAACCAGAAAGGCGACGGCAACGAGGACGTCACAAATTTGCAAATTTAGTGAGCAAAAGTAATAGCTTTGCACACTCTGCATATACGGAGTTATACGGTAATGGGAGTGACAATAATGGAGGGTTTTCACTCACGTGACCAGCAGCCATATTGGATTACTGAAAGAAAAGAAAGCATTTGCATAAAAATAAAGTTTAATTCCCGGAGGATTCGTTTGGTAACCATCATGGCCTCTATACCTTTGTTTTGGAACACCAACATGACCGCCGTGACGTCATGTGAAAACGCTATATTGTCAACCTCTTTACCGTATATAACTCCGCGCTTAGTTTTTATGCGAAAGAAATAGGGGTCTGACTTGAGGTGGTCTAGTAGATTCGTCAGGGTTTAGTAATGCTTTATTTGTTGCATGTAGGAAACCGTTGCGTTCCTAGAATTTGCTATGTTTAGGTGGTTTCACGTTTGAGGAAGAATTGAAGCTCTGACTAAAACGTCATTGAGTGATTTGTCCTTCCTGTAAGCAGTAATAGGAGCATTAGGAAAGAGGCTCGTTCATGTTGATCATGGTGTTTCTGATAGGTTCGCTGCAGAGAACGCCGTATCAGGTTGCAAGACCGGTTTCGGAATACAGAGTGGATTCCCTCCTCAGTTTCGTGCCTTAAGGTAATTCCCTTGAAAATGACGTACTATCCAGACTTTTGTCAAACTCTGCACAAATGATATTCATACACAGGACAATGAAAAAATGCAATAAAAAGATGGCGTCACCATGCTTGTTTTCGCGCTACACTGATTCCCTTTATTCTAAGTGTTTTTTTTACCAAACTACGCGAGTAGTGGTCGAAACTTGATCAACCGGAAAAATTGTTATATTGGAAAAAACTACTGAATATTACTGAAAATTTGAGCTTACTTGTTTGTCTGGGCTATGATCTTTTAGTAAAGTGATTTCAAATTGATCAATCTTGCAAATAAATATAAGCAAATTGGGGCTTCAAAATGATCATTTTCCGCAAAAGGGAGAGAGCAGATTTTGACCAAATGTTCGTTGAAGGTGCTTCTTTTATAGTCATGCGAGTGGCGTCCCTCGTTTTAATCAACCTACCCTTGTAAAATTCATTAATTATTCATAAGGATGACAGCCAACAGAAAAGCACTATTCAGGTCACATGTGTTGGTTTGTAAATCCCGATAAAGTTCAACGGTCTGAAAGCACGGGGAGGGATTAAATAGATAGCAGGGAAAGGCTGGAGTTGATGAATTTTTAATTAGTTGACTTATCAGTAAAATTAAATTTCATAAAGATTTCTAACTCGCCTAATTAGTATGCTTAACTTTAATAAAAACGAGTTCTGTAAATTTGTACAAAGTTTCTTAATCAATCACAAGTTTAACATTTCAGTCACAACTATTAAAGCACAAACTAACAAATAAAGCGAATCGGGCGGGCACACATTTGCTTGGCCACTTCACAACGAACTGAATTTGCTCAACCAAAAGTTTAGCTTATTTGGTGACATGTGCTCTACTGAAACGGTCACATCTTCAACATCTTCGCATTTAAGACCGGCCATTCTAACAACTTCTGACATTGCACATTTACTTTGCCGTCGCTGCTGCCATTCCTCGAAGACTTTTCTACCCCATTTAGTGTTGTATTGTGTTGCTTTCGGAGTGGCTCCAACACTCTTCTTCTTTACTCTTTAAAGAGCGAAACCAGCCAGCCATATTTCTACCAAAATGAATTGCTAAATTCAATGCTAAACTCCTATGGGACAACTCCACGCCCACGTGGTTAACATAACAATCAAAATCTACTGTTTCATTTCACAAGTAAGATACAATATTCGCGTCCGACCTTTATGGGCATTTAAAACGGCGAGCCGCAGGCGAGCCGTTTTAAATGCCCATCAAGGTCTCCCGCTCATATTAGCAAACTTATTTTAAAGCCACAGAAATGTTCCAATACACGCATTTGCCTTTATGCCATCTTCTCAGTGTTAAGAAGGGTTTGATCAAAAGAGAGACATTTCAGCTTTCAGTACAATCGCAAAGTTACATATCTTCTTGGTAAAATTGTCGGCGAGCGAGGGAAGACAGGCGAAAACTGGCGCAACTCGCAGCCGGAAAATTGATGGAAAGGACAATTTTATGCATACAAGAGAAACTGAGGTAGGAGAGTGAATCCCTGTGCCCCGTAATAATCCAGTTTTAAATTTTTGCAGCACGTGCGAACACTATTTATAACATCGGTTCCGTCTACGGCTTGGATACATTTTGGAGGTAGAATTTCGAGCAAAATAAGCGATTTTCGAGGCGAGCATTCTGCTGGCAGAATAAGGCATTTTCCAGCAGAATTTGAGCAGAATAAGGAGAAATCGGCGGCACTAATGATATGCAAAAAAGTTGTAATAAAACTTCGAAGCGACATTCAAATACTAATGGAAAATACCTCGCGTTTGATTTGATTACTTGACCTAAAGTAAGATGAATTACAGTTTTGCTACGCATAGAGCGAGTTGCAATCGAATGTGATAAAACCAAAACCAAAGTAATTACTTTGGCCAATCAAAAAGGACGTAGACAATCCAGAAACCAATGAAAACTCGAAGTAATTACACGTAGCCGATACAAAGCGCGGGAAAATGTGCACCACGAGCCACGATTGGTTTTGGTTTCACTACTAAGTGGTTGAAAAAGAGGCGCGAGAACTTTGAACCAATCACTGAGTGAAGTAATGCAAAACCAAAGCAATTCGCCAATTACTTTCGACACTCAATTGAAAATCGCTCTAATGAATATCTAACTGCTTTTTAGAGGTTAGGCCCCGGCTTCCTACTATATTTGTTTTGGATACCGAGCAGAATATGTGAGTTTTACGAGCACTGCCGGCAGGCAGAATAAGCCATTTTACAAGCAGAATTTATTCATCCCCAGTCCCTTCAGAAGGACGCGTGCGAAGTATGACGTGGTCTCGAGATGGACCAATCGGCATGCATTCCATAAATAACTGGCCATGTCACCATGCACTAAGACTAGATTGAAAAAATATTATCATTGGTAGCGGGCCATGTTTGGGGGTTTAGTTTTCTTCGCTTATATTCTGTTGATGCATATCATTCGCTGTGGTTTCTGGTTACCTTTCTCAGCTTTTTCTTCAGCAGCACAAGTAACGCTTGTAAAACGGTGTTGGAAAATCTCGGACCAATGGTGACATAATCTAAAAACAAGAAATGAAGAACCCAGCTCTGGGTCATTTAAGATATAAAGCCGACAGTCATTGCCTGTTTAAAACTTAAAGTGACCTGTGTTCCCTACGGACAAAAAAAAAACAAAAAAAGATAAATTTCATCCCATGCGGAATACAGCTGCAAGTGAATTGTCTAAGAGAAGCCTTGTTTTCTGACAGCTGTACAAAGCAATAACTGTCATACCTTTGGGAAATAGTCTTTTTTCTCGAGCTCCGACTCGTGTATATTGGAAAACAATGACACAATCAGGAAATTAAACGTTAACTGACTTATTTTTCCTCGAAATCAGATATGAAGCGTAGATATTTGTATGCTTAAAGCTAGCAACCAAAATGCTAAAGATCACACATGGCTACGTAAAGGAGTCTACAGCACGCCCTCGCTCAGAAATAGAAAAGAAAACATACCCAGCAGACGCTCTATGTCATCAACAATGATACAGCTGAGATCTGACTTGTCTGCATCGTCAAATATCTACGAAAACATAAAAAAAATTAAAAGCAGAAACGGGACACCTGGACTATCTTTCGGTGATCTTGTTACATGTATATTTATGCGGAAAACTGCTTCGACTTGAATCGATAAATCAAAACAAACTGTTAGGTGTCCTTAACAGGTGTCCTTGAGGCACGGAAGGACGCCGGAACTGAACATTTCGCACGCCAGGACAGTGGTCTCTCCCAGATTTTAAAAGTAATCGTCAATCATCAGTGAAAAGACACCTGGAAGTATAAATGTAGTAAGTGACAAAACAAGTTAAAGGAAAGCAGCTAACTTCCGGTTGCTTTCGTGGCTCTCGTGCGTAAGTTCCCTTTCGAGACGTTTCTGAGCCACGAACAAAGGCCGGAAGTGAGCTGTTCTCCTATTTAAGTTATCTTGACCCAAACACATTTACATTGTTATATTGTTAAGTATGTTTTCACCACTGTAAACGAACAGTTTACAAACTTGGGAGAGGCTAGTATCCTGGCATGCGGAATTACTTCCCGTTTCCTTGCGTGCGTGATGAAGCTGGGCGACGCCGGCGAAGAAAGAGTACGTGTTACCTATTGAAAACGATATAATTTTTTTCATCTCCTTCCTCCTTTGCTCTTGCCTTAGACATTCAATTTTATTTTTC
>NC_090889.1:18294933-18299414 GCF_036669925.1 Montipora capricornis
TCATTGTTTACAGTTGTCTCATTAACATACGAATTTGCTAACAAAAGGCATCATGCTATTCACAAATTGACTTCAAAAGGTAAAAGAACGTGCTGAACTTAGTTAAATCTCCAATTGTAAGCCTTTTTGCTTTGATAACGAACGACTTATTAGCCATCCAAAACTGATACAGAGCGGTTTTCAATTGAGTCTCGAAAGTAATTAGTGAATTGGTTTGGTTTATGATTACTTCACTAAGTGATTGCTTAGAGGTTCTCGCGCCACTTTTTCAACCAATCAGAAGTGAAACCAAAACCAATCGTGGCTCTCGTGTGCACATTTTCCCGCGCTTTGTGTCGGCTACTTGTATTTACTTCGAGTTTTGATTGGTTTACCGGATTGTCTCCGTCCTTTTTGATTGGCTATAGTAATTACTTTGGTTTTGGTTTTACGTCACTCGATTGAAACTCGCTCTAATCTTGAGTGGCAAAAGCGCTTAATACGAGTTCATACATTCTTTGTAAATTTTCAAATTTTCAAAGCGGCATTACTTCAAGATAATAATAATAATAATAATAATAATAATAATAATAATAATAATAATAATAATGCTTTATTTATATAGCGCTATTTCCCTTTAGCCCAATAGCGCTTTACAATAATTACAATCCAAAATAGAAAAATTTACAAGTAGCAATAGGATGGATTTTTACAATTTTCAGATAAAAACTATATTAAAAACTATTTTAAGATATTAAAACTATATTTCCAGGTAAAAAGACTATATTACCTGCTAATCTAAGTTATAACATTTTTTAAAAAGGTATGTTTTCGTATAGGTCTTAAAACTTGGTAACGAGGTACTCTTTCTGATAATGTCGGGGAGAGAGTTCCACAAACTGGGTGCTGCAAAAGAGAAAACAACTATGGCCATAACTTACTAGCTTGACGGGTGGTATTTTTTAGTAAGTTTTTAGAGGAAGATCTCAGATTCCTAGTTGGTGCCGAGGGCTCTAATAGTTCAGTAATGTAACTAGGAGCCTGTCCATTAAGCGCTTTATAGGTCAGAAGTAGTATCTTATAGTTAATGCGCTGGTTAACTGGAAGCCAGTGCCGCGAGCTGCTTTAGGACAGGCGTAATGTGGTCATATTTCTTGGTACGAGTAATAATGCATGCGGGACGCAGCATTCTGCACATTTTGTAAGCGATCTATTAGAAAGATCACACAGATCATACAGTCAAGGTAATGTTGAAGTATTTGGTACGGCAAATGCAGGCACACAACGTGTAGCAATGTCTCTGTATATGTCGGCACTTGTTTAAAATTTCAGGAATCCAATACCCTCTTCAGTTCACTTGGTTCAAATTATAAACATTGGGAATAATATGTATTCAGCTTTGTCACAATCATGCAAACAGGGACATTTGCCTGTTATGGTTATAACTTAAGCTACATTAATTATCAATTGACATACAGTGATAGTTATAGTGGTTTGCTAAATAGTGCACCTCCTATAATTTCAGACTTTCCTTATGTTACATCAATGTTAGCTGCCTTTGATTCTTTGCTCATGGATAATTATCATGCATATATTTTTAACACTTGAACTTTACACAGTAGCAATATACTGTCTGCTTAATGGGAGGTGTAAAATTTTTTACTCTCACGGCAGAGATTTATTAGGTATGGGACCCATTTGCAACATGTACCTCAATTGAAATAGATTCATTAAAGAATTTGGTACAACATTTTCAGAATATATGTGCACAAACATCTGTTGCTTATGAGATTAAAATGTGTTAACATTATTAAAATGTAATGCAAAAGTGGAAGCATTGTTCATTCATTATATGTTTGAAACCAAAATTTTAGACCCTAGGAGCACTTAAATGATGTTTATCTTTGTTCTTGCAAAGAATGTTCTGCTGTGTCATTTTATTCTATTTTGTTTTTCCACCTCAAAAGTCTTGTAACTATTGCACCTCTTAAACAGTTGATAGTATCATTGAGAATGGAAGAGCAATTTATCAGAAATGTTACTCCAGCAAAATATGTTTTTATTTCTGATTTTCTAAAGAAATTAGAGGTAGGCCGCTGGCCATGTAAAAGTTGTTCACAGAGCAAGATGTCAGGGAAATGTATCTTGTAATGTGGTTCCCAGTAAACAACAAGTTAAAACTGCCATTTTGGATCATAAGGAAAGCAGCACAGGCTTTTTGATGTGAATTTCTAGCTACTGCATTAGTTGTGTTTTCCAGTGGTATGCAAAGCAAAAGATGAGTTACCACGTTTTTGTATACAATGGTTCTGAACCAAAAAATGTAACAAAAGTATTTTCAAATGTAGATTCTGTTATTGATCTCTTTTGTTCTATTATTCAAAGTAAATTTATTGTTTTGAAACAAACTATGAGGTTGCATTTCGTAGATGTTTACGTAAATTATCAAATTTATATAGAAAGGAAACAAATAATAAGAAAGCATAAATCTACTTCAGAAATTGCAGCAAACTGGAAGAAAGGGGAGAGAAATTTACAGCCCAATGGACACAGAGAAAAAATAAGAACTTCCTTCAAATTGTTTTGAAAAGTACAGGTCTATGGACCCATTGAAAAAAACAGACTCTTACAAATAAAAATGAAAAGTATAGGTCAATAAACTCACACGATAAAGAGCAACCTCTCTCAAATAGATTCTTGTAACACCTAAATACCTTTTTTTGTGGTGTACAATAAAGTTATTATTATTTATTATTATTATTATATTATTATTACTATTATTATTATTATTATTATTATTATTATTATTATTAAACTGTCAACAAAGCAAAAATAACCTGGCAGCGCATGAGTATAGGCTACTTAGAGCCTCTTGTTACATGAAGTACCTACTTGCCATAATACAAACCGCTTTATTTTCAACAACGAGGCAACTAAATAATTAACAATACGCGCAACACTTTCCCAAATAGAATAACCCTACACTACCTAGTTATTTTTAGCTTCACATTTGAAGGTTTTATTTACAAACAAGGAATATTCTTGCTTAATACCTGAATACAAGGAAAACTACTGAATGTCCCTATCTATATGTTTACTGTATGCGGGTTGGCCTTTTACAGTTTTGAGCAAGACTTTGAGCAAAAGCTGCCTTGCTGTCTTTCTTCTGGACTGGTACTACTCTCAATGATCATACAGTTTGGTCTGCAGAACGCGATATTTCTTCGGCTGGATACGCGTCAGCTTGTGGTCGGCAACGAGTCGCATCTGCGCTTCAACCAGCCTTGCTTCTCGGTTGAGTAACTGGATGAGGACGTAGAATGGCAGCTGCAGCGGCCGCTGGCACGTCGATTCAGTGCGTTATGCCAGCCTTCGATGTCATTATTTGTTCGGACTGGCTGCATGTAGACGGACCAGTCCTTCACGGGGAATATGGCATTGTAGATCCACTGTGATGCAATGTATTCCGCGATCTCTTTACGGGGACCCTCAGCTCCAAGGCGTAGGCGCTCGAACTGATTTGTTATTTCTGTATAGGGCAAGAAAGGAAGCGCAACAACTTCCTTATCCACCCATAGGGTCCTTGGTCTTCAGTGTAGGCCACTTGTAACCCAAGCTCTTGGACCTGTAAAAAACAAATTAGAGCCATGATTAGAGCCACAAATTTGTGTAAGACGGTATAAGGTCGGGGTCAGGTAGTGGGTTAAAAGCAAAGACAGTCGTATATTAGAGGTCGATCAGGTGTTGAACAAACACGGTCGCACATTAGGGAGGGTGTGAATGGGGTTAACCGACTAGCGACAAGGGGCTAGAAAATATTACTGACTACGACAAAACGAGGGAAAAAATTACTGACTAGCGACAAATAATTAACTGGGATTTACCGACACCGACAAAGGTCGAAAATTTAACCGATAACGCCAACAAAGTAATAAAATTTAACCGACAACCTACATGTGGACCCCCCCCCCCCCCATTCAGTCCCTCATTAGGGGCTACAAGGCTACAATAAATTACGTCAATAAGGTAGGGCAAAGGGTAACACGGTCACATATTCTTATTATTACCTTTCTCCATATTGCTTGTGTCCCGTAGAAGACACAGCCCCGAATCTGGACATCTGGGAGTACAGTCCTCAGGGCTGACCACAGCCTTTTTCGAAGTCCACAGTCACTTGTTGTAACTGCAGTGGTCGCGCCGGGAAGCAAATTTATGATCTCTCGCAGAACCTGAAAAAGGAAAGAAAAATATGTATTAGTTAAATGAAATTGTACTCAATCATTGTAATCAATTAAGGTGTAAATCCTATTGATATTGAGTTCGATCGTGCGCAGAGCAAACGGTTTTGAGAGTTTTGATTCTAACCTAAGTGGGACCATCACACATTCAGTTACAGACAATAAATCGTTAACCTTCTTGTAATCGCTTTCCTTCGACCGGAAATCATGACGAATACCAGCGGTACTTGTTTTGGAGCAATCAGGCCTGAACGCACAAATGCG
>NC_090889.1:18299514-18312014 GCF_036669925.1 Montipora capricornis
TGGGTAGAAGACCTTTCGGAATGATGTTGTTGTTTTCGGAAGAAGAGATAGTTTTTCAAGTGATGTTGGTGTAGGACGAGTTTTAGTTGAATCTTTTGGAGGCGTTGAAGAACTTGGTCATTTTGGGTTGACGTGGATTAGGTCCATTGGGGGCCGGGATTTGGGTGGACATTCATACATGATAACAGAAAGCTGTAGAAGTAATTGAATAAAGGGCTTGAGTTGGTGAAGATATCTTGAGGTCCTGATCAGGACAGACTTGGGAGTTCGTGGCAGTGAGAGAAGATGGCAAAAAATGTAGTCAGAATAGCGAGGATAACCACAGTAGCCAGAGATCTTGTAATATCCCGTTCGTAGGTTGGATTGGGCGGGAATCATCCAGTCCTGCGATACTAGACTTAGTAAAAAGTCCAATGTGCATTCTCCATGTGTTGATGTCAATGCCCATTATAAAATGCAAGGTGATCGGATCAATCCAGATCGACGGTTTTGAAAATAAACTTTTTAGGATTAAACCACTGCAAAAACCGTGTACGATCAAACTTGCTCTACGTGGATCAAAATAGATCGTGACCACACCATAAAAAACTTTAAATAAAAAATATCCTGCAAAGGTTGGTCAAGACAACGTGAGCATAGGCGTTGTTGCTTGCAATATTTCGGCTGGCCAACACCAGCCTTCTTCAGGTTTATTGAATGGATAAATGCTAGTAACAAGATCTTTATATTTACCGGAATGACATAAAATGCTACGTGATGTGTTATAAACGGAAATGCATGAAAAAGAGGAGAGAGAATAATACATGATAACAAGATAAAAAAAACAAAAAAAATTATTAGGTAGCTAAACTAAATTACATTTCATCTCTTCTGTTAAGGCCTGCAGGCTCCAGTGTTTTCCTCTGTGTATGAGGAATGCCTCACGAGCCTTTCTGATGGAGTCACGACTAGTGTGTAGTTGTTCGAGCGGTATAAGGATCATGTGATCCTCCGCGTGACCACTGGTCAGGAAGTGTCGTGAAACCGCAGTGGGGATATAACTACAAAAGGGGCTTATAATAGGTCGCCTATGTTCATTAAAGCGGTCTTTAAGACGACGTTTGGTCTCTCCGATGTACTGAAGATTACATTTAGTGCACTGAATCATGTAAATTACATTAGGGGTTTCACAAGTAATATGTGATTTGATTTTGAAGGTTTGTCCAGTACTATAAAAAGTATATTGATTACGGCCATCCTCAATAAAAGGACAGGCGGTGCAACTAGTTTTATTGCATCGAAACGAGCCGGATGGAGACCTAGATTGGTCGGTGTAAGTAGGTTCCGGCAATTTAGCTCTAACTAGAATGTCACTAATGTTTTTACAACGCCGGTAGGCTACTAAAGGGAGATTAGTAAAAACATTTTTACAGCGACCAGATGAATAAAGCACGTTTGAGTGTTTGTGAATTATACGGGATATGTTAGGTAAAGCGGGTTATAGGTAATGACGAACGGAACAGTATCTGTTCTTTGTTTAGGTTTGGGTTTAAGAGCGTCGTTCCGGGAAATGTCAGAAGCACGTCGTATCTGGGTTTTAAGGAAATTAAGTTCGTAACCTCGGTTGACGAGGTAGTCCATAAGTTCCTTACAGCGTTGTTTGTAAGTGTCATTGTCGGAGCATATGCGTCGAAGGCGAAGTGCAAGGCTATATGGAATGGAACGTTTAGTGTGGGTGGGGTGGCATGAGGAGATGAGTAATATTGATGTTTGTCAGTGGGTTTAGTGTAAAGATCGGTTTCTATGAGACCATCCTTAAGTGAGACTATCACATCAAGGAATGAAATATTTGTGAGGGAATGCGAACAAGTGAATTTAATGGTGGGATGAAGGTTATTGAGATAATCGACAAATACTTTCAGTTTATCTGAACCTTCAGTCCAAATAACGAAAATATCGTCCAGAAATCTGAGCCATGTATGAGGTAGGTACAGTGCGTTAGTGAGCGCGTCCTGTTCGAATTTGGCAAGAAAAAGGTTGGCAAATGAAGGACCATTTTGGTGCCCATAGCAGTACCGTGTTTTTGTAGGTAGTGTTGTTGTTAAATGTGAAATTGTTCATGTTGAGGATGATCTGTATGAGGTCGCAAAGAGTTTCCGTGGGGATGTCCTTATCGTTGCGTTTGCGAAGGAAAAAGCGGCAAGCCTCAATACCTTCACTGTGAGGGATGTTGGTATAAAGAGAAGTGACGTCAAGCGTGACAAGTATGGCATTGTCGGGAATTGTGTTGATTGTGTTCAAGTTGGCAAGGTTGTTAAGGAAATCAGTAGTGTCTTTAACGTAAGACGGAACAGTGTGAACTAATGGTTTTAGGTAGTAGTCAACAAACTGAGAGATACGTTCTGTGGGGTGGTTGTTAGAAGAAACTATGGGTCGTCCAGGATTGTTTACTTTGTGGATTTTGGGGAGTATGTAAAAGCGTCCAGGTCTGGGGTCGTTTTGTACAAGGTACTGTTTTGTTTTTACGTCAATAAGTTTGTTGTTGAACATGCGTTTAACGTATTCAGCAACTCTTTTTTGTATCATGGCAGTCTTGTCCTTTCCTTGTTGTTCGTAGAAGGTTGGGTTATTCAATTGTCGGTTGCATTCGTTTATGTACCAGGATCTGTCCATTATCACAGTCGCCGATCCTTTATCGGCCGACTTGATGATAATGTCGTGTCTTTGTTTAAGTTGACGTAATGCGTCACGTTCTGTCTTAGGGAGATTGTCACATACGCGGTTGGTTTGGAGGTCAACAAGTCACGTTTTACAGCATTAAGAAAAGGGTTAAGTGCATCGTCTCTGTTAGTCGGGGGTGTCCCAACACTTTTAGGGTGGAAGGGGTTAGGTTCGTCGCTGGATACGTTATCATGAAAAAATTCTGTAATGCGTAAACGACGGGCAAATTCGTCAAAGTCTGCATTAACTTCAGACCAGTTGATTTGTCGTGGAGTGGGGCAAAAAGTAAGACCTCTTGCTAGAAGTTGCGTTTCGTCGTGCGTTAGTGTGACGTTAGATAAGTTAACAACGGAAGATGGGTCAAGAGGTGTGTTAGTGTTAGGAGTGGGTAGTCGTTTAGTATTTTTTCGTCGCCTACGTGGTCGTATGTTATCGTGGTTTTGAAGAGAGGATGGCGTCGGGAGGTTAGTAGAATGTATTTGTGACTGATTGTGAGTTGAGTGGTTAGGGTTAGTGGGGTTATACTGGCGTGTAAAATACCCAACCGCGTATGTGACAATCTCCCTAAGACAGAACGTGACGCATTACGTCAACTTAAACAAAGACACGACATTATCATCAAGTCGGCCGATAAAGGATCGGCGACTGTGATAATGGACAGATCCTGGTACATAAACGAATGCAACCGACAATTGAATAACCCAACCTTCTACGAACAACAAGGAAAGGACAAGACTGCCATGATACAAAAAAGAGTTGCTGAATACGTTAAACGCATGTTCAACAACAAACTTATTGACGTAAAAACAAAACAGTACCTTGTACAGAACGACGCCAGACCTGGACGCTTCTACATAATCCCCAAAATCCACAAAGTTAACAATGCTGGACTACCATTAGTTTCTTCTAACAACCACCCCACAGAACGTATCTCTCAGTTTGTTGACTACTACCTAAAACCATTAGTTCACACTGTTCCGTCTTACGTTAAAGACACTACTGATTTCCTTAACAAACTTGCCAACTTGAACACAATCAACACACTTCCTGACAATGCCATACTTGTCACGCTTGACGTCACTTCTCTTTATACCAACATCCCTCACAGTGAAGGTATTGAGGCTTGCCGCTTTTTCCTTCGCAAACGCAACGATAAGGACATCCCCACGGAAACTCTTTGCGACCTCATACAGATCATCCTCAACATGAACAATTTCACATTCAACAACAAACACTACCTACAAAAACACGGTACTGCTATGGGCACCAAAATGGCTCCTTCATTTGCCAACCTTTTTCTTGCCAAATTCGAACAGGACGCGCTCACTAACGCACTGTACCTACCTCATACATGGCTCAGATTTCTGGACGATATTTTCGTTATTTGGACTGAAGGTTCAGATAAACTGAAAGTATTTGTCGATTATCTCAAAAACCTTCATCCCACCATTAAATTCACTTGTTCGCATTCCCTCACAAATATTTCATTCCTTGATGTGATGGTCTCACTCAAGGATGGTCTCATAGAAACCGATCTTTACACTAAACCCACTGACAAACATCAATATTTACTCATCTCCTCATGCCACCCCACCCACACTAAACGTTCCATTCCATATAGCCTTGCACTTCGCCTTCGACGCATATGCTCCGACAATGACACTTACAAACAACGCTGTAAGGAACTTATGGACTACCTCGTCAACCGAGGTTACGAACTTAATTTCCTTAAAACCCAGATACGACGTGCTTCTGACATTTCCCGGAACGACGCTCTTAAACCCAAACCTAAACAACAGACAGATACTGTTCCGTTCGTCATTACCTATAACCCCGCTTTACCTAACATATCCCGTATAATTCACAAACACTCAAACGTGCTTTATTCATCTGGTCGCTGTAAAAATGTTTTTACTAATCTCCCTTTAGTAGCCTACCGGCGTTGTAAAAACATTAGTGACATTCTAGTTAGAGCTAAATTGCCGGAACCTACTTACACCGACCAATCTGGGTCTCCATCCTGCTCGTTTAGGTGCAATAAAACTAGTTGCACCGCCTGTCCTTTTATTGAGGATGGCCGTAATCAATATACTTTTTATAGTACTGGACAAACCTTCAAAATCAAATCACATATTACTTGTGAAACCCCTAATGTAATTTACATGATTCAGTGCACTAAATGTAATCTTCAGTACATCGGAGAGACCAAACGTCGTCTTAAAGACCGCTTTAATGAACATAGGCGACCTATTATAAGCCCCTTTTGTAGTTATATCCCCACTGCGGTTTCACGACACTTCCTGACCAGTGGTCACGCGGAGGATCACATGATCCTTATACCGCTCGAACAACTACACACTAGTCGTGACTCCATCAGAAAGGCTCGTGAGGCATTCCTCATACACAGAGGAAAAACACTGGAGCCTGCAGGCCTTAACAGAAGAGATGAAATGTAATTTAGTTTAGCTACCTTTTAATTTTTTTTGTTTTTTTCATCTTGTTATCATGTATTATTCTCTCTCCTCTTTTTCATGCATTTCCGTTTTTATAACACATCACGTAGCATTTTTATGTCATTTCCGGTAAATATAAAGATCTTGTTACTAGCATTTATCCATTCAATAAACCTGAAGAAGGCTGGTGTTGGCCAGCCGAAATATTGCAAGCAACAACGCCTATGTTCACGTTGTCTTGACCAACCTTTGCAGGATATTTTCTATTTTAAAGTTTTTTATGGTGTGGTCACGATCTATTTTGATCCAACGTAGAGCAAGTTTTGATCGTACACGGCTTTTGCAGTGGTTTAATCCTTAAAAGTTATATTTTTCAAAACCGTCGATCTGGATTGATCCGATCACCTTGCATTTTATAATGGGCATTGACATCAACACATGGAGAATGCACATTGGACTTTTTACTAAGTCTAGCTATCGCAGGACTGGCATGACTTCCCGCCCAATCCAAACCTACGAACGGGATATTACAAGATCTCTGGCTACTGTGGTTATCCTCGCTATTCTGACTACATTTTTTGCCATCTCTCTCACTGCCACGAACTCCCAAGTCTGTCCTGATCAGGACCTCAAGATATCTTCACCAACTCAAGCCCTTCATTCAACTACTCCCAGCATTTCTACAGGACCTCAAGATATCTTCACCAACTCAAGCCCTTTATTCAATTACTTCTACAGCTTTCTGTTATCATGTATGGATGTCCACCCAAATCCCGGCCCCAATGGACCTAATCCACGTCAACCCAAACTGACCAAGTTCTTCAACACCTCCAAAAAGATTCAACTAAAACTCGTCCTACACCAACATCACTTGAAAAGCTATCTCTTCTTCCGAAACAACAACATCATTCCGAAAGGTCTTCTACCCAAGTGTCGTCCAACTATTTCCACCACCAGTCGCTATTTTTACAAACAATGGCAACAAAATCAATACATCTGTGGAAGAAACTATCTGAAATTACTAACCCAAGAATGCCGCAGGACAATACAAGCACTTCAAAAGGAACTTGTTATCAAAAAGGAGCTCTTGCGTAAGAACAGTAGTGAAGAATCTTTTAATTATTATAATGATAAGTTAGCCTCTATGGCCCATTCTTTAGAATCAGTACTTTTTAAACGTCGACTCCGTAAAAACCATTTTACACGCCAGTATAACCCCACTAACCCTAACCACTCAACTCACAATCAGTCAAAAATACATTCTACTAACCACCCGACGTCATCCTCTCTTCAAAACCACGATAACATACGACCACGTAGGCGACGAAAAAATACTAAACGACTACCCACTCCTAACACTAACACACCTCTTGACCCATCTTCCGTTGTTAACTTATCTAACGTCACACTCACGCACGACGAAACGCAACTTCTAGCAAGAGGTCTTACTTTTTGCCCCACTCCACGACAAATCAACTGGTCTGAAGTTAATGCAGACTTTGACGAATTCGCCCGTCGTTTACGCATTACAGAATTTTTTCATGATAACGTATCCAGCGACGAACCTAACCCCTTCCACCCTAAAAGTGTTTGGACACCCCCGACTAACAGAGACGATGCACTTAACGCTTTTCTTAATGCTGTAAAACGTGACTTGTTGACTTCCAAACCCAACCGCGTATGTGACAATCTCCCTAAGACAGAACGTGACGCATTACGTCAACTTAAACAAAGACACGACATTATCATCAAGTCGGCCGATAAAGGATCGGCGACTGTGATAATGGACAGATCCTGGTACATAAACGAATGCAACCGACAATTGAATAACCCAACCTTCTACGAACAACAAGGAAAGGACAAGACTGCCATGATACAAAAAAGAGTTGCTGAATACGTTAAACGCATGTTCAACAACAAACTTATTGACGTTAAAACAAAACAGTACCTTGTACAAAACGACCCCAGACGTGGACGCTTCTACATACTCCCCAAAATCCACAAAGTAAACAATCCTGGACGACCCATAGTTTCTTCTAACAACCACCCCACAGAACGTATCTCTCAGTTTGTTGACTACTACCTAAAACCATTAGTTCACACTGTTCCGTCTTACGTTAAAGACACTACTGATTTCCTTAACAAACTTGCCAACTTGAACACAATAAACACACTTCCCGACAATGCCATACTTGTCACGCTTGACGTCACTTCTCTTTATACCAACATCCCTCACAGTGAAGGTATTGAGGCTTGCCGCTTTTTCCTTCGCAAACGCAACGATAAGGACATCCCCACGGAAACTCTTTGCGACCTCATACAGATCATCCTCAACATGAACAATTTCACATTTAACAACAAAAACTACCTAGAAAAACACGGTACTGCTATGGGCACCAAAATGGCTCCTTCATTTGCCAACCTTTTTCTTGCCAAATTCGAACAGGACGCGCTCACTAACGCACTGTACCTACCTCATACATGGCTCAGATTTCTGGACGATATTTTCGTTATTTGGACTGAAGGTTCAGATAAACTGAAAGTATTTGTCGATTATCTCAAAAACCTTCATCCCACGATTAAATTCACTTGTTCGCATTCCCTCACAAATATTTCATTCCTTGATGTGATGGTCTCACTCAAGGATGGTCTCATAGAAACCGATCTTTACACTAAACCCACTGACAAACATCAATATTTACTCATCTCCTCATGCCACCCCACCCACACTAAACGTTCCATTCCATATAGCCTTGCACTTCGCCTTCGACGCATATGCTCCGACAATGACACTTACAAACAACGCTGTAAGGAACTTATGGACTACCTCGTCAACCGAGGTTACGAACTTAATTTCCTTAAAACCCAGATACGACGTGCTTCTGACATTTCCCGGAACGACGCTCTTAAACCCAAACCTAAACAACAGACAGATACTGTTCCGTTCGTCATTACCTATAACCCCGCTTTACCTAACATATCCCGTATAATTCACAAACACTCAAACGTGCTTTATTCATCTGGTCGCTGTAAAAATGTTTTTACTAATCTCCCTTTAGTAGCCTACCGGCGTTGTAAAAACATTAGTGACATTCTAGTTAGAGCTAAATTGCCGGAACCTACTTACACCGACCAATCTGGGTCTCCATCCGGCTCGTTTCGATGCAATAAAACTAGTTGCACCGCCTGTCCTTTTATTGAGGATGGCCGTAATCAATATACTTTTTATAGTACTGGACAAACCTTTAAAATCAAATCACATATTACTTGTGAAACCCCTAATGTAATTTACATGATTCAGTGCACTAAATGTAATCTTCAGTACATCGGAGAGACCAAACGTCGTCTTAAAGACCGCTTTAATGAACATAGGCGACCTATTATAAGCCCCTTTTGTAGTTATATCCCCACTGCGGTTTCACGACACTTCCTGACCAGTGGTCACGCGGAGGATCACATGATCCTTATACCGCTCGAACAACTACACACTAGTCGTGACTCCATCAGAAAGGCTCGTGAGGCATTCCTCATACACAGAGGAAAAACACTGGAGCCTGCAGGCCTTAACAGGAGAGATGAAATGTAATTTAGTTTAGCTACCTTTTAATTTTTTTTTGTTTTTTTCATCTTGTTATCATGTATTATTCTCTCTCCTCTTTTTCATGCATTTCCGTTTTTATAACACATCACGTAGCATTTTTATGTCATTTCCGGTAAATATAAAGATCTTGTTACTAGCATTTATCCATTCAATAAACCTGAAGAAGGCTGGTGTTGGCCAGCCGAAATATTGCAAGCAACAACGCCTATGTTCACGTTGTCTTGACCAACCTTTGCAGGATATTTTCTATTTTAAAGTTTTTTATGGTGTGGTCACGATCTATTTTGATCCAACGTAGAGCAAGTTTTGATCGTACACGGCTTTTGCAGTGGTTTAATCCTTAAAAAGCTATATATTATATGAAGTCTCTTCGTATTAACTGCGTCCAACCTCGTTCCCAGGGGTTTTTCGCAACGCCCTTGTCCGTGGGAACGAGGTTGCACATCCTTCACGGTATTAAGAGCTCACAAAACGTCCATATAACAGTTGCCTTGGCTTGATAGCTCCATTGCAATACTCTGGACGGGAATTATAAATCATGTTCGAAGCCGCGTTTTAAAAATCATGTACTTCTTGAGTGGGAGGGCCGGACGGGAAATTTGACCCGAGGTCATCGCGTACGGACTGAGCGCAAAGTTCCATGCACCATGACCTCGGGCTACATATTTTTAATATCCTGTCTGGCCCCAGCTTAACTCAGTTAATAAGCACTTTATCAAATGGGATCTTTACAATATTTATGAGAGAAGATGAAGTTTGAAAAAAAGCTACAAATTTGCACCGAAAATTTATCTGATATGTTGTTGCTCTTCTGGCAGTAAATAACTTCGATGTTTAGAAGCGACGAAATCCTTTAAAATCGCGTGTATACAATAAAACAAGTAATTTATTGCAGTAACGTAAAACCGTGATTTAAAGATAGCTGAACATTGAATACCCACCCCAAGGGATATCTGTAAATCCTCCAAACACGAAATCGTTTTTCTTGACAATTGTAACCGTGTTGTTTTTTCCATCGCAATTACGGTGAAACGTTGTATCATGAGGTCCGTGGGTCGAACGTCTGTAACAGAGTTCCCACCGGGGATCATCTCCAATGACAGGCGACAGAAACATTGCAAGATGGCGCAGATAAAATTCATCACTGGATAATATCACTGAATTCATCATAGCTGGCAAGTAATTTGAAAAGAAATTAAGTTATATGAGTAAATATTTGCAAGGATCGTTAAATGAGATGATACAGCGCCCAGAACCGTGTATGGAAACGTGTGGCATTCCCCAATCTTTAGAGAGCATGAGTGGAGAGAACACATTCGCCATGTATGGTTCTCTTCCAATGATAATTTTTTTCAATATAAATTTAGCTCGTGGAGATGATGCGCGGTTACTTTAAGAAGACACCTAATTGGTTGTCATTGGCTGCGTGACCATGGGGACAAGAGCTAATCTCGTTCCCACGTCTCCTACGGTCATTTCCAATGACAGATTGAGATCTGGATACGAGATTAGACCAGACCAAAATAACTTTTACAGCATGGCGCGAAGCTTAAAACAGATTGGAAAAAAATCATGGAGCATGGGAATGTGTTTTCTCTCCTCATCATCTCTTGGTCCTTGCTATTACTGGCTTAGTTTAATTTGATGAAATTACCTTTTCTCGAGAAAAATTCCGGTCCGGTTTGCATGAGGGCCGATCAGTTCAATTCCAAGGTTAATCATTACGTAATGGGTGAATTCATAGTACTTTATTACATGACATTTTCGCGACATGTTTATATCGCGATTTTGATGTGCGCATATTTCGCGACAATTAAATTACACGATTTTGCGAAAAGTATATATTTTCAATCACTTTAATTTCGTGTTTTTGAGTAGCACAAAATTTTAATTTCATTGGCAATAATGCACTGGCGGTAATACTTCCCTTCCAGTTGATACACCCTTATTCCAGCCCTCTCCCATCCTTTCAAGACATAAATCGACTCCCCCCCTCCCCCCTCCTTTCTGTGCACTGCTAAAAATGTTGCATGTATTTGTTACAGTTAAATTTAAATTCAGGTTAATTTTAATTTCAACCTAGGTCATTTTAATTTCAAAGTAGGTTAAAATTGAAAGTGGGAAACATCTGCAAGGAATATTGTAAAGGAAGGGTGGGGTACGATAGAAGTACTGGAGAGATCAGGGAAGGATAGGTGAGTAGAAGGGAGGAAAAGATGTCTTGTTGTTTTTTAGATTCCCTAAAAAATCCAAACCTCTGTTTTTTAACTACACCCCCACAAAAAGAAAAATCCATTTTTTTAGACAGTTGATTAAAACTGAAACCAGTTAAAAAATTAAAACTGCTTTGAAAAAAAAAGAGAACTGGTTTAAAAAAATTCAAACCAAAAACAAAATTAAACCACAACATATCCACTTGTCTACAACAACTTTAACTTCTGTAGTCTCACATGCACAAAAAAAGGCTTCTTCTATCACTCGTCCTCTTTTTCTTTTACCACTTCCTACTTACAGGACTCAATTCCACAACAAACACTACTACCGTTTGAATTAAGGCTGTTTATACAGTTTTTCTTCTTTTTCTAGAAGTTTCTAAATCAACTCTATTTTTGTACATTACAACATATCTAGTTTTGGTATCGCTGACTAATGTGGACTGATCAGTATGACTCTAAAAAAGTTCTGGCGTGTAGAATAAAATTAGAATACTCTGGAAAATTCTGCGAAGTTTCTAACTCCATGACACTAATATGTTCAAATCGCCGCTTACCGGCAACCCAGTTTTGGCGCCTAAAAGTTTGAAGGCAAAAAGGTTGCCACAAAATCTTTTCAATGCTTTCCTGGCGCTTTAATTGCGAAAAATTGACGCGACGTCGGATAGCACAGTGTTTCCAGCTCACTGAATTCTGTTTGGTAAATTTAAATTTCAGCAGCTCTCGTCGTATGCAAGGATCTTAATTGCTATGAAAAATCCTATATCGATCGTATTTCTGAAAGAAGCTGTCAATTGTCTGCAAGTTGCTGTATATTAAATTCGCCTGGTAGAGACGTTTTCAACTAAAATCCCTTTGTTTTGGACCAGGTCGTCCCAAATGTATATATTTTGGACAGGATTAATTGAATGATTTAAATACGATTAGAGGCTAGATATCAGGCTATTCAACTTTAAAATGGCACGCCATTCGATTCTTTGGCATCAGTTAAGTTACTCTCGGAGCCACGTGGCTAAAACCAATTAAGAGAACATTTCGTAAGGCCCAATTTTTTAGATGGGATCTTAACGTTTGGGTGAATTTATACTAGAGACGAATAACTCGTTTAGGATGATTTCGTCTGCAAATCGTTTAGATATATACATCTGGTGTTTATTGTGTCCAGAATTGACTCTAATAAGAAAGCATAAATGTAGTTCAGAAATTGCAGCAAACTGGAACAAAGAGGAGAGAAATTTACATTTCAGTGGACCTAGAGGAAAATTAAGAACTTCCTTCAAATTGTTTTGAAAATTGCAGGTCCATGGTCCCATTGAAAAAAACGTACTCTTTCAAAAAAAGATGAAAATTATAGGTCAATGAACTCACACGATAATTAAGAGCGACTTCTCTCAAATAGATTCTTGTAACACCTATATACCTTGTTTTATGGTGTACAATAAAGTTATTATTACTATTATTATTATTATTATTATTATTATTATTATTATTATTACTAAACTGTCCACAAAAGTACAAATAACCTGGCAGCGC
>NC_090889.1:18319514-18324514 GCF_036669925.1 Montipora capricornis
CAAAATTGGAATCCTCTAAAACAAACAAAGAACAAGACTCGTGCAGAATTGAAAGCTTAGTATTTCTCTCTTCGCCGTGAAGTGAAAAAAAAAAGATTACGGAGTCAAGCGAAAAAAGAAGGTTTGAAACTACTGTCACATAAAAGTTTTATGTGACAGGAAAAGAAGAGAATGGCCATTTTTCCCTATAACAATTAAGAGGCTACGTTAGTTGAGTATTTCTGTTTTTTCGTTAGATCAGAACATAAAGGACTCTTTTCTTTCGCCGGAAAACTTGCAATGAAACACAAGAGTATAATTTCAAGTTTTGAGGGAAAAGTTGATCATTATTAACTTTTGGCTACGAAGATTTGAAACGAATAAAACAAAAGTTACTTGAAAGTGTCAAATACTTTCCATCCTTGCTAGCCAGAACTGAGACAAAAATTGAAATACTAATTACTAAGTATCTGTGGTAGCTATTTACTAAATATTCATTTAATGTAATCAGTGAGACATTCGTCTTTTTTGCAGACCGGCTGTAAACAGGTGTTGCATTCGTAGGTGTTCTGAATAAAAATGTACCTGGTACCTCATTTTGATTTTTTTTAATTCATATTCTTCAAATATTGCTATTATTAATTTTCTGTGTTAAGTCTTATGCTCGAACTCGGAACGCTTCACTCCGACAATAGCAGAAATGTTTGTAACCTGAACGAGCTAAATGACGCGAAATTTAAAAGTAAATTGATGCTAATTATTCATGTCGAATCTTTGAAGAGACTTATTTTTGGCTTGTCGTTTGGGAAGTTTTAAAAAATGCGAAGTTATCCTTCAGAAGTATTAAAAATGACTGAAGATGGTATTTGAGGGCAAAAATCCGCGTGTGAACTATATATTACTCAATTCAAACACATTTTATTTCATACTGGTTTATGCAAGTGACTTTTCTATCACGATTTCAAGACTGAAAAATATGTTCAGTTTTCTGTCAAAGGAGATCGTGATTCACAGGACAAGTTAATATTTTAGGTGTGAGAAATGTACTCCACTGTAATGCGAAAGGTATCGAGACTTATTTTTGTAATTGTTTACATTACAAAACGCACGCAATGTCAGTTTCACTGAAATGCATGTTAAGACTTGGCTACTCGGGACTCCTTTCCCAAACGATAAATCCTAGATAGAACCCTGGGAATTTCCCCATATCTTGTTTGTGGCATGAAGAAGAGGAACTAGTTAATGTTGAGGAAACCGTTTCAATATAGGTATCGCGAAACAAAACAAGACATAAAAGTGTTTTCTTCATTTTATTCCCTTTCAATAAACATGTATTTAATAGCTAATCTACTATGTGTTGTCTCTTTGAAGCACAGGTACTGGTCCTTAAAATAAAAATTCCAGCAGTAATACACCAATCCTAAAAGATTGTTCTCCTACATGAAAAAGTCTTCATGAAGAAGGATTTTTCCCTGAGCGCAAGTAATCGCCATTGACACTCAGTTTGGGTCATTCTGCAGAGTTGAATTAAATCGTTCAATGAAAGGGTTTTCCCCATGATCTAAACGTTCATTCTCCTATTAATTTGCTAGTCATGTGAATTTGGTGTTATATCAAAACAATATCCCTTAACTGATAGTAATCTTTATTTTCAATACTTGTTGAACGGAAAGTGTTTGCAATTGTGAGGAGAATTTACATGCTGATTACTCCTGGGAGTCAAAGGGTTAAAACGAGGATAATCCTCATCACGTGATTCTAGCATTGTAGCTTAAGGTCGACAAAAGATGTATCACGCGGCAGGAACCCAAGACCCGGAGCCTACAGCTCCCATACTGGGCCTATGTAACGGCATTTTTACAGACCGGCAGTGTTTTCATTGGTTTTCGATGAGGTCATTTAGTGTGTTTTTCATTGGTTTTTGGTGAGATCGTCTGGTGTGATTGTAATTGCATGCTTTATTCCCTTTAGGTCATGTCTTTGCTTCCCTGTAATCTCTCATTCTCTCTTCAAGTCTAGAGCAGGACAGATCTTTCTCTTCAAGCCAGCATATTAATACACCGCCAAAACGATATGCACACACAGTCGTGACACGCGCGCGCGCTCGTTACGAAACAACAGAGATCTTTAGCAACGAATTTTTCGGGCAGTACCGCTTACCGCAAACCTCGGGAAATCACGTGATCTTGTCCTGGCCTCTGCGGTTCGAGTTTCACCTTCAAGACACCGTTCTTGCGATAATTGATTTACGGCAGCGTTTTATAGCTAGAGATTAATCAGACTTCGCATTTGACCATATCAGTTATGTTTTTACATCTGTTTGCTATCTATTGGGTTAAATTTTAAGGACCAAATATGAGTTTTGGGAGAATTTGAGCTGTTTGATTTGAGAGCAGTTGTAGCAAGAAAAGTCCAAGATGGCGGCGCCGATGTGAATAACGGCTAACCGCAAACTGCGGTTTACGGTTTGCAGTACATGTATGTCCCCGAAAAAAATCGGTGATGAAGGTCTCTAATTAGCTTCCAACAAACCCGTAGGCATGCAGGTTCCAAAAAATAAAGCAGCCGTAGCCAAGGGTATGTTCGATTGACCCTAATCCGGAACAAGAATACGTGGAGTGATGATTTAAAACAGTATGTCTGGCGTTTTGAAGCGACAAGGATAATAAAGGTATGTTGAAAATATCATTTTAGCAGGTGTTTGACAATTTTAATGTGAATCCCCGTAAAAGCAAAGGTTTTCTAACTTCTATTCCAAGTATTCCTATTCCGGAATACGGTCAATCGAACGCACTCTTGATTTAATTCTCGGTCCAACTGTTTCAAGAGTCTAAATCTAGTAATGACGAACCATCAAAAGTGAAAATTCTAGTTTAACTTAACCTACATCTTCAGTCGAATTTGAGCTTAATTAACCGTCACAGTGAACCTTGATATGAGTGCTGCCACAGGGCGTCAAGTTCTTATTTTTCCCACTTTTTTCCTATTTTTTGGCCTGCTTCCAATTTTCTTCTATTTTTTCAAGAAATTCCTAATTTTTTCCTTTTATGGAGGATTTTACCTAGTGCAGGGGAACATTTTGAAATGTTGTAGATAAAAATTTCAATAAAATTGGTAAATTCTTCAAAAAAAAAAAAAAAAACACGGAGAATTTTAGGTCGTGTTTGAATAATAACCTTTTGAAACTTGTGTCCAGACTTTCTCGATGTTTTTGGTAGCATGCAAATAAGTCTGGGAGGTCATTTGCAAGCTTGTGCAGCTGCTATGTGGAATTAAGGAAGCTAGTAATTCAATCCGAATTCATCCCTTTTGTTTTTGAGCAATACTGAGTTGTGGTATGCCATCTCTTTAGAGACAGTTGTATCTTTGTCTTTATAGCAATGTTTTATTCGAAAAAAGTTCAAATATTTTTCAGCCTTATACGTTTTCTGATAGCTGTTAGAGTGGTAACCATTACAAACAAACTCTTGTTTAAACAAGGTAAAATTGCTCGGATATACTCAACGTGTTCCCCTTATGACCAAAAGGGACAAGACGTAGCTTTGAATAAACTTTTGAACATAAGAAAATTTTATTCAGCTTCTAAAGTGAATCCAATGAACTACTTCAGAGAAAATAGGACAAAAGAGGACATAAACGTGTTGGACAAGGCCATGTCGTCAACGACAAACAATGCCAAAAATAAGAGCAAAGCTAAGGTTACCCAGTCTGCTAAAATAGCCCAAAAATATTAAGCGTTAGATTATTTTTGTTTACGAATAGTCTTTGTTGGCTTTTACTTACTGTATGTGATGTAATTTGGAAGGTGAAGGACACGTTTTCCTTGCTAAAACGTTTTAGCACTTGTTTCTATGAAGGATGCCTGCCATCTTGTCTGTTAGATATTAAATAGGGCATTGGGTTATGAAACAGAGCTGTTGTTGGCTTTGTTAAGAGGAGTAGAGTTGATGGAACGTTTCATATTTTGTTCCTATTTTGAGATGAAAATGTCTATTTTTTTCCCATGTTTTGGCTAGTGTCATTTGTCACTTGACACCCTGACTTCGTGAAACTTAAAGTTAACATCAAAGCTATTCTCTAAGCCAAAGTCAAAATCGAAATTAGGGACTTTAAGATCCACGACAGCGACGTCGATGGAAACTTCATCTCAAAATATTATATATATATATATAATAACTCTGCTCTGTCGGAAGTCTTTCGCGATTATTCATCTCGTTCGCGTCGTTCAATGGAATGTGCTTAAGTATCCTAAGAATAAGGCAACATTCACACGAACGAAGTTCCACATCGACAAGGTTTCATGACTTCGAAACCGTGTCAAAATCGATGCGGTTTGTAAGTATTTACACGGAAAGTCGTGACGGTATAAATGAGCCCTGCACTACGTGCTAACTTCACCATTTTGTTCCTTCTTGTAGAGACTAGGGAGCGCTTAAAGAGGGAGTTTAAGAAACCACCACCGCTACGGCGACGAAAACTTCACTTCAAAATACTGTATAAGTTTGAGCAATTCCAATTTGTGTTTCTCGATGTTTCCATCTTGTTCATGTTGTACGAAATGGGCGGCTTCCACTCGACGATGACGTGTGTGAGGAGGAGGCAAGAGTTTGGTAATAAATTTTCAATTTTCTCTCCAACCATCGACACCGTTCATACCCATTTTATTCTTGGAATGTTAGTACACACTTGCCATGCAGAACGGCTCCGGGTAGTCGAGAAATTATTACAATAAAGGGATTTGATATCCTTAACAGATAACGATCTCGTATCCATTGTTAAGCTCAGTGATATCTCATTTGAGTTATCCCCCTTTGAAGTGACCGCAGTTTAAAATGCTATAATAATATTAAAAAAAGCGTCATTCGACAGAACACTTACCTTCTTCATAAGAAGCGTAAGATGCTCCAAAATAAAGCAACGGATACAGAATGTAGCACCGAAGAAAATAATCCATGTCCGCAAAGTTACTGTAGCAACAATTAACTGACAACATCACATAATTTTTTTATTTTTAAATAAGG